>NW_023493684.1:505000-510000 GCF_013265735.2 Oncorhynchus mykiss
AGAGACCAAGGTACAGGACGGCAGGCTGGCTCAGGGTCAGAGACAGCCAGAGGTCTGTAATCCAGAGTAGAGACCAAGGTACAGGACGGCAGGCTCAGGGTCAGAGACAGGCAGAGGTCTGTAATCCAGAGTAGAGACCAAGGTACAGGACGGCAGGCTGGCTCAGGGTCAGAGACAGGCAGAGGTCAGGTGGGGGGGTACAGGTATAAGTCACATTCTATTAAGTCCCCAAAGCACACACATCCCTTGGTCTTTTCAGTTCGCTGCAGCTAGCGACGGGACGAGCTGCAACAAACACTCAAACTGAACAGTTTGATCTCAATCTCTTCATTGAAAGACTCAATCATGGACAGACACTCTTACTGACAGTTGTTTCTGCTTTGTGTGATGTATTGTTGTTTCTACCTTCTTGCCCTCTGTGCTGTTGTCTGTGCCCGATAATGTTTGTACCATGTTTTGTGCTGCTGCCATGTTATGTTGCTACCATGTTGTGTTGATACCATGCTGTGTTGTCATGTTGTGTTGCTGCCATGTTGTTGTCATGTTGTGTTGCTACCATGTTGTGTTGCTACCATGTTGTTGTCATGTTGTTTTGCTACCATGTTGTGTTGCTACCATGCTGTGTTGTCATGTTGTGTTGCTGCCATGTTGTCATGTTGTGTTGCTACCATGCTGTGTTGTCATGTTGTGTTGCTGCCATGTTGTTGTCATGTTGTGTTGCTACCATGTTGTGTTGCTACCATGTTGTTGTCATGTTGTTTTGCTACCATGTTGTGTTGCTACCATGCTGTGTTGTGATGTTGTGTTGCTGCCATGTTGTCATGTTGTGCTGCTACCATGCTGTGTTGTCATGTTGTGTTGCTGCCATGTTGTTGTCATGTTGTGTTGCTACCATGCTGTGTTGTCATGTTGTGTTGCTACCATGTTGTTGTCATGTTGTGTTGCTACCATGTTGTGTTGCTACCATGCTGTGTTGTCATGTTGTGTTGCTGCCATGTTGTTGTCATGTTGTGTTGCTACCATGCTGTGTTGTCATGTTGTGTTGCTACCATGCTGTGTTGTCATGTTGTGTTGCTACCATGCTGTGTTGTCATGTTGTGTTGCTACCATGCTGTGTTGTCATGGGGTGGCAGGGTAGCCTAGTGGTTAGAGCGGTGGACTAGTAACCGGAAGGTTGCAAGTTCAAACCCCTGAGCTGACAAGGTCGTCATCTGTCGTGCTGAACAGGCAGTTAACCCACTGTTCCTAGGCCGTCATTGAAAATAAGAATTTGTTCTTAACTGACTTCCCTAGTTAAATAAAGGTAAAATGTTGTGTTGCTACCATGCTGTTGTTGTGTTGCTACTATGTTGTGTTGCTGTTGTGTTGCTACCATGTTGTGTTGCTACCATACTGTGTTGCCTTTTGCCTTTGGTAGACCATCATTGTAAAACATAATTTGATCTGAACTGACTTGCCTAGTTAAATAAAGGTAAAATATGTTACAAATAAAATCATAATGAGCAAATGAAGCCATGAAGTCGGAGGAATTGTCCGTAGAGCCCTGAGACAGGATTATGTCGAGGCCTTCCAGGTATGGAAGGGTACCAAAAAATGTCTGCAGCGTTAAATGTCCCCAAGAACACAGTGGCCTCAATCATTCTGAAATGGAAGAAGTTTGGAACCACCAAGACTCTTCCTAGAGCTGGCCGCCCGGCCAAACTGAGCAATTGGGGGAGAAGGGCCTTGGTCAGGGAGGTGACCAAGAACCCGATGGTCACTCTGACAGAGCTCCAGGGTTCCTCTGTCGAGATGGGAGAACCTTCCAGAAGGACAACCATCTCTGCAGCAGTCCACCAATCAGGCCTTTATGATAGAGCTGCCAGATGGAAGCCACTTCCTCAGTAAAAGGCACGACAGCCCACTTGGAGTTTTCCAAAAGGCACCAAAAGGACTCTGACCATGAGAAACAAGATTCTCTGGTCTGATGAAACCAAGATTGAACTCTTTGGCCTGAATGCCAAGCGTTACATCTGGAGGAAACCTGGCACCATCCCTACGGTGAAGCATGGTGGTGGCAGCATCATGCTGTGGGGATGTTTTTCAGCGGCAGGGACTGGGAGACTAGTCAGGATCGAGGGAAAGATGAACAGAGCAAAGTTCAGTGATCTTTGATGAAAACCTGCTCCAGAGCCCTCTGGACCTCAGACTGGGGGTGAAGGTTCACCTTCCAACAGGACAACAACCCTAAGCACACAGCCAAGACAACACAGGAGTGGCTTCAGGACAAGTCTCTGAATGTCCTTGAGTGGGCCAGCCAGAGTCCGGTCATGAACCCGATCAAACATCTCTGGAGAAACCTGAAAATAGCTGTGCAGCAACTCTTCCCATCCAACCTGACAGAGCTTGTGCCAAGCCTGTAGTCCTAACCCTAACCCTAACCCAAGAAGACTTGAGGCTGTAAACGTTGCCAATGGTGTTTCAACTAAACACTGAGGAAAGCGTCTGAATACTTATGTACATGAGATATTTAAAAACATACATGTAATACGCTTTCAAAAATGTCTAAAAAACAGTATTTTCTTTCTCGTTGTGGGGTATTGGGTGTATATTGATGAGCAAAAACTATTTCATTGTTGGAGCTTTCGGCCTTTCATGTTCTCTCACCCTCTCCAGACTCTCTATATTTGGGTTAGGGTTAGATGGGTTAGGGTTAGATGGGTTAGGGTTAGATGGGTTAGGGTTAGATGGGTTAGGGTGAGGGTTAGATGGGTTAGGGTTAGATGGGTTAGGGTTAGATGGGTTAGATGGGTTAGGGTTAGATGGGTTAGGGTTAGATGGGTTAGGGTGAGGGTTAGATGGGTTAGGGTTAGATGGGTTAGATGGGTTAGGGTTAGATGGGTGAGGGTTAGATGGGTGAGGGTTAGATGGGTTTGGGTTAGATGGGTTAGGGTTAGATGGGTTAGATGGGTTAGGGTTAGATGGGTTAGGGTTAGATGGGTTAGGGTTAGATGGGTTAGATGGGTTAGGGTTAGATGGGTGAGGGTTAGATGGGTTAGGGTTAGATGGGTTAGGGTTAGATGGGTTAGATGGGTTAGGGTGAGGGTTAGATGGGTTAGGGTTAGATGGGTTAGATGGGTTAGGGTTAGATGGGTTAGGGTTAGATGACCGGCCAGATGGGTTAGGGTTAGATGGGTTAGGGTTAGATGGGTTAGATGGGTTAGGGTTAGATGGGTTAGGGTTAGATGGGTTAGGGTTAGATGGGTTAGGGTTAGATGGGTTAGGGTTAGATGACCGGCCAGATGGGTTAGGGTGAGGGTTAGATGGGTTAGGGTTAGATGGGTTAGATGGGTTAGGGTTAGATGGGTTAGGGTTAGATGGGTTAGGGTTAGATGGGTGAGGGTTAGATGGGTTAGGGTTAGATGGGTTAGGGTTAGATGACCGGCCAGATGGGTTAGGGTGAGGGTTAGATGGGTTAGGGTTAGATGGGTTAGGGTTAGATGGGTTAGGGTTAGATGACCGGCCAGATGGGTTAGGGTGAGGGTTAGATGGGTTAGGGTTAGATGGGTTAGGGTTAGATGACCGGCCAGATGGGTTAGGGTGAGGGTTAGATGGGTTAGGGTTAGATGGGTTAGGGTTAGATGGGTTAGATGGGTTAGGGTTAGATGGGTTAGGGTTAGATGGGTGAGGGTTAGATGGGTGAGGGTTAGATGGGTTAGGGTTAGATGACCGGCCAGATGGGTTAGGGTGAGGGTTAGATGGGTTAGGGTTAGATGGGTTAGATGGGTTAGGGTTAGATGGGTTAGGGTTAGATGACCGGCCAGATGGGTTAGGGTGAGGGTTAGATGGGTTAGGGTTAGATGGGTTAGGGTTAGATGACCGGCCAGATGGGTTAGGGTGAGGGTTAGATGGGTTAGGGTTAGATGGGTTAGGGTTAGATGGGTTAGATGGGTTAGGGTTAGATGGGTTAGGGTTAGATGGGTGAGGGTTAGATGGGTGAGGGTTAGATGACCGGCCAGATGGGTTAGGGTGAGGGTTAGATGGGTTAGGGTTAGATGGGTTAGATGGATTAGGGTTAGATGGGTTAGGGTTAGATGACCGGCCAGATGGGTTAGGGTTAGATGGGTTTGGGTTAGATGGGTTAGGGTTAGATGGGTTAGATGGGTTAGGGTTAGATGGGTTAGGGTTAGATGGGTTAGGGTGAGGGTTAGATGGGTTAGGGTTAGATGGGTTAGGGTTAGATGGGTTAGATGGGTTAGGGTTAGATGGGTTAGGGTTAGATGGGTTAGGGTTAGATGGGTGAGGGTTAGATGACCGGCCAGATGGGTTAGGGTGAGGGTTAGATGGGTTAGGGTTAGATGGGTTAGGGTTAGATGACCGGCCAGATGGGTTAGGGTGAGGGTTAGATGGGTTAGGGTTAGATGGGTTAGGGTTAGATGGGTTAGGGTTAGATGACCGGCCAGATGGGTTAGGGTGAGGGTTAGATGGGTTAGGGTTAGATGGGTTAGGGTTAGATGACCGGCCAGATGGGTTAGGGTGAGGGTTAGATGGGTTAGGGTTAGATGGGTTAGGGTTAGATGGGTTAGATGGGTTAGGGTTAGATGGGTTAGGGTTAGATGGGTGAGGGTTAGATGGGTGAGGGTTAGATGGGTTAGATGGGTTAGGGTTAGATGGGTTAGGGTTAGATGACCGGCCAGATGGGTTAGGGTGAGGGTTAGATGGGTTAGGGTTAGATGGGTTAGATGGGTTAGGGTTAGATGGGTTAGGGTTAGATGACCGGCCAGATGGGTTAGGGTGAGGGTTAGATGGGTTAGGGTTAGATGGGTTAGGGTTAGATGACCGGCCAGATGGGTTAGGGTGAGGGTTAGATGGGTTAGGGTTAGATGGGTTAGGGTTAGATGGGTTAGATGGGTTAGGGTTAGATGGGTTAGGGTTAGATGGGTGAGGGTTAGATGGGTGAGGGTTAGATGACCGGCCAGATGGGTTAGGGTGAGGGTTAGATGGGTTAGGGTTAGATGGGT
>NW_023493684.1:515000-645000 GCF_013265735.2 Oncorhynchus mykiss
ATTATTTTGTTTACGTCGCCTTCAGGCATTTTGGGGTGTTGCATGCTATCAGATAATAGCTTCTCATGCTTTCGCCGAAAAGCATTTTAAAAATCTGTCTTGTTGGCTAGATTCACAACGAGTGTAGCTTTAATTCAATACCCTGCATGTGTATTTTAATGAACGTTTGAGTTTTAACGAGTACATTTAGCATTTAGCGTAGCGCATTTGCATTTCCAGGTGCCTACTTGAGACGTCTGCGTCTCAAGTAGGATCAAGAAGTTAAGGAGAGGGAGAGAGAGCCTTGCAATTGAAAAAGGCTGCCAAATACCTTCCCACTGTGGCAGAATACCTGACCCAAAATTAAGGAGGGAGAGAGAGAGAGCCTTGCTATTGAGAAAGGCCGCCGAAGGCAGACCTGGGACTCAAGAGAAGACAGGCTATGTCCACACTGCCCACAAAAGGAGATAGAAACAGCTGCATTAACTAACCTCCTGCCAAATATATGGCCATATTAGAGACACGTATTTCCCTCAGATTAAACAGACCCACAAATTAGAAATTAGAAAACAAATCCAATTTTGATAAACTCCCATATCTACTGGGTGAAATACCACTGTGTGCCATCACAGCAGCAATATGTGTGACCTGTTGCCACAAGAAAAGGGCAACCAGTGAAGAACAAACACCATTGTAAATACAACCCATATTTATGTTGATTTATTTTCCCTTTAGTACTTTAACTATTTGTACATCATTACAACACTGTATATTTAGACATGATATATAGTCTGTACATTTTTTATTGTTTATTTCACTTGCTTGTTAACATATGTTTCCTCGACCAATAAAGCCCTTTACATTGAACTGAGTCTTGACATCTGCAGTAGAAGGAGGAAGTGGGAAGTGACTTTCTGAGTCACACACTATAAATTAAGAGAAGAGGAAACGTCTGTGGGTAACCGTGTGTGTGTGTGTGTGTGTGTGTGTGTGTGTGTGTGTGTGTGTGTGTGTGTGTGTGTGTGTGTGTGTGTGTGTGTGTGTGTGTGTGTGTGTGTGTGTGTGTGGTAGGTAACAGTTCGTAGTTTAAATCTCCTCCTCAGTCTGTGTGTGTGTGTGTGCAGAAACAACTGTTCTTTCCGTCTCCTTTCCTTCCTGACACACGCATACATACATTTGCATAGAGCTGTTATCTGGTGTGTGTGTGTTAGATAGGGCTGATTTGCCTGGCTGAAGACACAAAGCAGGGTTATAGAGCCACTAAGCAGGGCCAACCAGACACAGTATAGAGAGAGAGGTAGAGAGAGAGAGAAATATGTAGAGGTAGAGAGAGAGAGGTAGAGAGAGAGAGGTAGAGAGAGATAGAGAGAGGTAGAGAGAGAGAGAGAGGTAGAGAGAGAGAGAAAGAGAGAGAAATATGTAGAGGTAGAGAGAGAGAGAGAGAGAGAGAGAGAGAGAGAGAGAGAGAGAGAGAGAGAGAGAGAAATATGTAGAGGTAGAGAGAGAATATGTAGAGGTAGAGAGAGAGGTAGAGAGAGAGAGAAATATCTAGAGGTAGAGAGAGAGAGAGAGAGAGAGAGAGAGAGAGATATGTAGAGGTAGAGAGAGAGAGCGAGAGAGGAGAGAGAGAGAGAGAAATATGTAGAGGTACAGGGAGAGAGAGAGAAATTTGTAGAGGTAGAGATAGATAAATATGTAGAGGTAGAGAGAGAGAGAGAGAGAGAGAGAGAGGGAGAGAAATATGTAGAGGTAGAGAGAGAGAAATATGTAGAGGTAGAGAGAGGTAGAGAAATATGTAGAGATAGAGAAAGGTAGAGGAATATGTAGAGAGAGAGAGAGAGAGAGAGAGGGGGATAGAGAGAGAGAGAAATATGTAGAGGTAGAGAGAGAGAGAGAGAGAGAGAGAGAGACAGCACCCGGCCTCACCTTACTAGAATCCGAAATCAAATGTCTGCTGTTTGCTGATGATCTGGTGCTTCTGTCACCAACCAAGGAGGGCCTACAGCAGCACCTAGATCTTATGCACAGATTCTGTCAGACCTGGGCCCTGACAGTAAATCTCAGTAAGACCAAAATAATGGTGTTCCAAAAAAGGTCCAGTCACCAGGACCACAAATTCCATCTAGACATTGTTGCCCTAGAGCACACAAAAAAACTATACATACCTTGGCCTAAACATCAGCGCCACAGGTAACTTCCACAAAGCTGTGAACAATCTGAGAGACAAGGCAAGAAGGGCATTCTATGCCATCAAAAGGAACATAAATTTCAACATACCAATTAGGATCTGGCTAAAAATACTTGAATCAGTCATAGAGCCCATTGCCCTTTATGGTTGCGAGGTCTGGGGTCCACTCACCAACCAAGACTTCACAAAATGGGACAAACACCAAATTGAGACTCTGCACGCAGAATTCTGCAAAAATATCCTCCGTGTACAACGTAGAACACCAAATAATGCATGCAGAGCAGAATTAGGCCGATACCCACTAATTATCAAAATCCAGTAAAGAGCCGTTAAATTCTACAACCACCTAAAAGGAAGCGATTCCCAAACCTTCCATAACAAAGCCATCACCTACAGAGAGATGAACCTGGAGAAGAGTCCCCTAAGCAAGCTGGTCCTGGGGCTCTGTTCACAAACACAAACATACCCCACAGAGTCCCAGGACAGCAACACAATTAGACCCAACCAAATCATGAGAAAACAAAAAGATAATTACTTGACACATTGGAAAGAATGAACAAAAAAACAGAGCAAACTAGAATGCTATTTGGCCCTACACAGAGAGTACACAGCGGCAGAATACCTGACCACTGTGACTGACCCAAAATTAAGGAAAGCTTTGACTATGTACAGACTCAGTGAGCATAGCCTTGCTATTGAGAAAGGCCGCCGTAGGCAGACATGGCTCTCAAGAGAAGACAGGCTATGTGCTCATGTAACAGTATAACTTTACACCGTCCCCTCGCCCATACCCGGGCGCGAACCAGGGACCCTCTGCACACATCAATAACAGTCACCCTCGAAACATCGTTACCCATCGCTCCACAAAAGCCGCGGCCCTTGCAGAGCAAGGGGAACTACTACTTCAAGGTCTCAGAGCAAGTGACGTCACCAATTGAAACGCTATTTAGCGCACACCGCTAACTAAGCTAGCCGTTTCACATCCGTTACACTCACTGCCCACAAAATGAGGTGGAAACTGAGCTGCACTTCCTAACCTCCTGCCCAATGTATGACCATATTAGATATACATATTTCCCTCAGATTACAAAGATCCACAAAGAATTCGAAAACAAATCCAATATTGATAAACTCCCATATCTACTGGGTGAAATTCCACAGTGTGCCATCACAGCAGCAAGATTTGTGACCTGTTGCCACGAGAAAAGGGCAACCAGTGAAATATGTAGAGGTACAGAGAGAGAGAGAGAAATATGTAGAGGTAGAGAGAGAGAGAGAGGGAGATAAATATGTAGAGGTAGAGAGAGAGCGAGAGAGAAATATGTAGAGGTAGAGAGAGAGAGAGAGCGAGAGCGAGAGGGAGAGAAATATGTAGAGGTAGAGAGAGAGAAATATGTAGAGGTAGAGAGAGGTAGATAAATATGTAGAGGTAGAGAGAGAGAGAGGGAGAGAGAGAAATATGTAGAGATAGAGAGTGTGAGAGAAATATGTAGAGGTAGAGAGGGAGAGAAATATATAGAGGTAGAGAGAGAGAAATATGTAGAGGTAGAGAGAGAGAGAGAGAGAGAGAGAGAGAGGGGGGGACAGACAGACAGACAGAAGGAGAGATGAGGAAGAGAGACAAACAGAGGGTGAGACATGAGGAAGAGAGACAGACAGTGGGTGAGACATGAGGAAGAGAGACAGACAGAGGGAAAGATGAGGAAGAGAGACAGAGAGGGAGAGACATGAGGAAGAGAGACAGACAGAGGGAAAGATGAGGAAGAGAGACAGACAGAGGGAGAGACATGAGGAAGAGAGACAGACAGAGGGAGAGACATGAGGAAGAGAGACAGACAGAGGGAGAGACATGAGGAAGAGAGACAGACAGAGGGAGAGACATGAGGAAGAGAGACAGACAGAGGGAGAGACATGAGGAAGAGAGACAGACAGCGGGCGGGAGGGAGAGATGAGAGAGAGAGAGAGAGAGAGAGACATGAGGAAGAGAGACAGACAGCGGGAGGGAGGGAGAGATGAGAGAGAGAGAGAGAGAGAGAGAGAGAGAGAGAGAGAGAGAATGAGAGAGAGAGAGAGAGAGAGAGAGAGAGAGAGAGAGAGAGAGAGGGTCCGCTCACCAACCAAGACTTCACAAAATGGGACAAACACTAAAATGAGTCTCTGCATGCAGAATTCTGCAAAAACATCCTCTGTGTACAACATAGAACACCAAATAATGCAGAGCAGAATTAGGCCGATACCTGCTAATTATCAAAATCCAGAAAAGAGCCGTTCAATTCTACAACCACCTAAAAGGAAGCGATTCCCAAAACTTCCATAACAAAGCCATCACCTACAGAGAGATAAAGCTAGAGGAGATTCCCCTATGCAAGCTGGTCCTAGGGCTCTGTTCACAAACACAAACATACCCCACAGAGCCCCAGGACAGCAACACAATTAGACCCAACCAAATCATGAGAAAACAAAAAGATAATTACTTGACACATTGGAAAGAAATTACCAAAAAACAGAGCAAACTGGAATGCTATTTGGCCCTACACAGAGAGTACACAGTGGCAGAATACCTGAGCACTGTGACTGACCCAATATTAAGAAGATATACAACCCATATGTATGCTTATTTATTTTCCCTTGTGTACTTTAACCATTTGTACATAATATGACATTTGAAATGTCTTTATTCTTTTGGAACTTTTGTGTTATTGTTTATTATTTATTGTATATTTCACTTTTGTTTAATATCTATTTCACTTGCTTTGGCAATGTAAACATATGTTTCCCATGCAAATAAAGCCCTTATACCTTATATGCCTTCCAACCTGGAATTAAAATGTATTTGTGGGGGGTTTGTATCATTTGATTTACACAACATGCCACTATGAAGAGGGAAAATATGTTTTATTGTGAAACAAACAAGAAATAAGCTCCTTCAAGAACCCATCCAGCTCCTTCAAGTTGGATGGGTTCTGCTGGTGTACAGCAATCTTTAAGTCATACCACAGATTCTCAATTGGATTGAGGTCTGGGCTGTGACTAGGCCATTCCAAGACATTTAAATATTTCCCCTTAAACCACTCGAGTGTTGCTTTAGCAGTATGCTTAGGGTCATTGTCCTGCTGGAAGGTGAACCTCCATCCCAGTCTCAACTCTCCGGACGACTGACCAATTCTGACCATTTTCCCATTCTCTGCCGATGAAAAACATCCCCACAGCGTGATGCTGCCACCACCATGCTTCACTGTGGGGATGGTGTCTTGGGGGTGATGAGAAGTATTGTGTTTGCGCCAGACATAGCATTTTCCTTGATGGCCAAAAAATTAGCTTTTATTCTCATCTGACCAAAGTACCTTCTTCCATATGTTTGGGAAGTCTCCCACATGCCTTTTGGCGAACACCAAACATGTTTGCTTATTTTTTCTGGACACTCTTCTGTAAAGCCCAGCTCTGTGGAGTGTACGGCTTAAAGTGGTACTATGGACTGATACTCCAATCTCCGCTGTGGAGTTTTGCAGCTCCTTCAGGATTATCTTTGGTCTCTTTGGTGGCTCTCTGATTAATGCCCTCTTTGCCTGGTCCGTGAGTTTTGGTGGTTGGCCCTCAGGTTTGTGGTGGTGCCATGTTCTTTCCATTTTTTAATAATGGATTTAATGGTGCTTCGTGTAATGTTCAAAGTTTCTGATATTTTTTTATAACCCAACCCTGATCTGTACTTCTCCACAACTTTGTACCTGACCTGTTTGGAGAGCTCCTTGGTCTTCATGGTGCCCCTTGCTTAGTGATGTTGCAGACACTGGGACCTTTCAGAACAGGTGTTTATATATACTAACAGATCATGTGACACTTAGACTGACGGCACACAGGTGGACTTTATTTAACTAATTATGTGACTTCTGAAGGTAATTGGTTGCACCAGATCTTATTTAGAGGATTCATAGCAAAGGGGGTGAATACATATGCACACACCACTTTTCAGTTTTTTGTTTTTGTGAATTTTTTTAAACAAGTTATTTTTTTAATTTCACATCACCAATTTGGACTATTTTGTGTATGTCCGGTACATGAAATCCTAATAAAAATCAACTTAAATGTCAGGGTTAGAGGTCAGGTTGTAAGGGTTAGGGTTAGGGTTAGAGGTCAGGTTGTAATGCAACTAAATAGAAAAAACACGAAGGGTTGTGAATACTTTTACAAGGCTCTGTATATAGAGAGAGATGGATATAGTTAACATCATTCACTGTGTGTGTGTAGAGATGGATATAGTAAACCTACATCTTTCACTGTGTGTGTGTAGAGATGGGTATAGTAAACCTACATCTTTCACTGTGTGTGTAGAGATGGGTATAGTAAACCTACATCTTTCACTGTGTGTGTGTAGAGATGGGTATAGTAAACCTACATCTTTCACTGTGTGTGTGTGTGTAGAGATGGGTATAGTAAACATCTGTCACTGTGTGTGTGTGTGTGTAGAGATGGGTATAGTAAACATCTTTCACTGTATGTGTGTGTGTAGAGATGGGTATAGTAAACATCTTTCACTGTATGTGTGTGTAGAGATGGAGAATGGAGGTGAGGACACGGAGTCTCTGTGGGAGTCAGTGGAGAGTAACCGCTACATCTTAAGTCGCTACATCTCGCCTGGTAAACTGACTCCCTACCTGCGCCAATGTAAGGTTCTAGACGAACAGGACGAAGATGAGGTCTTAAACTCACTACTACTGGTCTCTAAGGTCAACCGCACAGGTAGGTTATCTCTCTACTACTGGTCTCTAAGGTCAACTGGACAGCTAGGTTATCTCTCTACTGCTGGTCTCTAAGGTCAACTGCACAGCTAGGTTAACTCTCAACTGCTGGTCTCTAAGGTCAACTGCACAGCTAGGTTATCTCTCTACTGCTGGTCTCTAAGGTCAACTGCACAGGTAGGTTATCTCTCTACTGCTGGTCTCTAAGGTCAACTGCACAGCTAGGTTAACTCTCTACTACTGGTCTCTACAGTTGTGGACAAAAGTTTTGAGAAAGAGACAAATATTATTTTTCACAAAGTCTGCTGCCTCAGTTTGCATGGTGGCAATTTGCATAGACTCCAGAATGTTATGAAGACTGATCAGATGAATTGCAATTAATTGCAAAGTCCCTATTTGCCATGCAAATGAATTGAATCCCCAAAAAACATTTCCACTGCATTTCAGCCCTGCCACAAAAGGACCAGCAAACATCATGTCAGTGATTCTCTCGTTAACACAGGTGACGAGGACAAGGCTGGAGATCACTCTGTCATGCCGATTGAGTTCGAATAACAGACTGGAAGCTTTAAAAGAATGGTGGTGCTTGGAATCATTGTTCTTCCTCTGTCATCCATGGTTACCTGCAAGGAAACGCGTGCCGTCATCATTGCTTTGCACAAAAAGGGCTTCACAGGCAAGGATATTGCTGCCAGTAAGATTGCACCTAAATCAACCATTTATCGGATCATCAAGAACTTCAAGGAGAGCGGTTCAATTGTTGTGAAGAAGGTTTCAGGGTGCCCAAGAAAGTCCAGCAAGCGCCAGGACCGTCTCCTAAAGATGATTCAGCTGCGGGATCGGGGCACCACCAGAACAGAGCCTGCTCAGGAATGGCAGCAGGCAGGTGTGAGTGCATCTGCACGCACAGTGAGGCGAAGACTCTTGGAGGATGGCATGGTGTCAAGAAGGGCAGCAAAGAAGCCACTTCTCTCCAGGAAAAACATCAAGGACAGACTGATATTCTGCAAAAGTTACAGGGATTGGACTGCTGAGGACTGGGGTAAAGTCATTTTCTCTAATGAATTCCCTTTCCGATTGTTTGGAGCATCCGGAAAAAAGCTTGCCTGGAGAAGACAAGGTGAGAGTTACCATCAGTCCTGTGTCATGCCAACAGTAATGGGTGGGGTTGCTTCTCAGCCAAGGAAGTGGGCTCACTCACAATTTTGCCTACGAACACAGCCATGAATAAAGAATGGTACCAACACATCCTACGAGAGCAACTTCTCCCAACCATCCAGGAACAGTTTGGTGACGAACAATGCCTTTTCCGGCATGATGGAGCACCTTGCCATAAGGCAAAAGTGATAACTAAGTGGCTCGGGGTACAAAACATCGATATGTTGGGTCCATGGCCAGGAAACTCCCCGGACCTTAATCCCATTGAGAACTTGTGGTCAATCCTCAAGAGGCGGGTGGACAAACAAAACCCCACAAATTCTGACAAACTCCAAGCATTGATTATGCAAGAATGGGCTGCCATCAGTCAGGATGTGGCCCAGAAGTTAATTGACAACGTGCCAGGGCGGATTGCAGAGGTCTTGAAAAAAAAAGGGTCAACACTGCAAATATTGACTCTTTGCATCAACTTCATGTAATTGTCAATAAAAGCCTTTGACACTTGAGAAATGCTTGTAATTATACTTCAACAAGCATTTCAACAAGCATTTCTCAACGGCTGGCCATGCCTTCCGCCTGGCTACTCCAACCTCGGCCAACAGCTCCCCCCCCCCCCCCCCCCCCCCCCCGCAGCTACTCGCCCAAGCCTCTCCAGGTTCTCCTTTACCCAAATCCAGATAGCAGATGTTCGGGAGCTGCAAAACCTGGACATAACCTGGACCCGTACAAATCAGCTGGGCTTGACAATCTGGACCCTCTATTTCTGAAACTATCCGCCACCATTGTCGCAACCCCTATTACCAGCCTGTTCAACCTCTCTTTCATATCGTCTGAGATCCCCAAGGATTGGAAAGCTGCCGCAGTCATCCCCCTCTTCAAAGGGGGAGACACCCTGGACCCAAACTGTTACAGACCTATATCCATCCTGCCCTGCCTATCTAAGGTCTTCGAAAGCCAAGTCAACAAACAGGTCACTGACCATCTCGAATCCCACCGTACCTTCTCCGCTGTGCAATCTGGTTTCCGAGCCGGTCACGGGTGCAACTCAGCCACGCTCAAGGTACTGAACGATATCATAACCGCCATCGATAAAAGACAGTACTGTGCAGCCGTCTTCATCGACCTTGCCAAGGCTTTCAACCCTGTCAATCACCATATTCTTATCGGCAGACTCAGTAGCCTCGGTTTTTCTGATGACTGCCGTAACTGGTTCACCAACTACTTTGCAGACAGAGTTCAGTGTGTCAAATCGGAGGGCATGCTGTCCGGTCCTCTGGCAGTCTCTATGGAGGTGCCACAGGGTTCAATTCTCGGGCCGACTCTTTTCTCTGTATATATCAAGGATGTTGCTCTTGCTGCGGGCGATTCCCTGATCCACCTCTACGCAGACGACACCATTCTATATACTTCTGGCCCGTCCTTGGACACTGTGCTATCTAACCTCCAAACGAGCTTCAATGCCATACAACACTCCTTCCGTGGCCTCCAACTGCTCTTAAACGCTAGTAAAACCAAATGCATGCTTTTCAACCATTCGCTGCCTGCACCCGCACGCCTGACTAGCATCACCACCCTGGATGGTTCCGACCTTGAATATGTGGACATCTATAAGTACCTAGGTGTCTGGCTAGACTGTAAACCCTCCTTCCAGACTCATATCAAACATCTCCAATCGAAAATCAAATCTAGAGTCGGCTTTCCATTCCGCAACAAAGCCTCCTTCACTCACGCCGCCAAACTTACCCTAGTAAAACTGACTATCCTACCGATCTTCGACTTCGGCGATGTCATCTACAAAATAGCTTCCAACACTCTACTCAGCAAACTGGATGCAGTTTATCACAGTGCCATCCGTTTTGTCACTAAAGCACCTTATACCACCCACCACTGCGACCTGTATGCTCTAGTCGGCTGGCCCTCGCTACATATTCGTCGCCAGACCCACTGGCTCCAGGTCATCTACAAGTCCATGCTAGGTAAAGCTCCGCCTTATCTCAGTTCACTGGTCACGATGGCAACACCCACCCGTAGCACGCGCTCCAGCAGGTGTATCTCACTGATCATCCCTAAAGCCAACACCTCATTTGGCCGCCTTTCGTTCCAGTACTCTACTGCCTGTTACTGGAACGAATTGCAAAAATCGCTGAAGTTGGAGACTTTTATCTCCCTCACCAACTTCAAACATCTGCTATCTGAGCAGCTAACCGATCGCTGCAGCTGTACATAGTCTATTGGTAAATAGCCCACCCATTTTCACCTACCTCATCCCCATGCTGTTTTTATTTATTTACTTTTCTGCTCTTTTGCACACCAATATCTCTACCTGTACATGACCATCTGATCATTTATCACTCCAGTGTTAATCTGCTAAATTGTAATTATTCGCCTACCTCCTCATGCCTTTTGCACACAATGTATATAGACTCTCTTTTTTTTCTACTGTGTTATTGACTTGTTAATTGTTTACTCCATGTGTAACTCTGTGTTGTCTGTTCACACTGCTATGCTTTATCTTGGCCAGGTCGCAGTTGCAAATGAGAACTTGTTCTCAACTGGCCTACCTGGTTAAATAAAGGTGAAATAAAAAAATTAAAAAAATAAATTCCATAGTAACACCTGACAAAAGTATCTAAAGACTCTGAGGCAGCAGACTGTGGAAATTAATACTTGTGTCAAATCAAATTGTATTTGTCACTTCGTAAACAACAGGTGTAGACTAACAGTGACATGCTTACTTATGGGTACTTTTCCAACAGTACTGAGTCAATGTGCAGCGATAACAGGCAATAACATGGCTATATACAGGAAGTACCAGGTAATAACATGGCTATATACAGGAAGTACCAGGTAATAACATGGCTATATACAGGAAGTACCAGGTAATAACATGGTTATATACAGGAAGTACCATGTAATAACATGGCTATAGACAGGAAGTACCAGGTAATAACATGTCTATAGACAGGAAGTACCAGGTAATAACATGGCTATATACAGGAAGTACCAGGTAATAACATGGCTATAGACAGGAAGTACCAGGTAATAACATGGCTATATACAGGAAGTACAAGGTAAGCAGGTAGGCACGTGGTGTGTTTGTGTGTTTGTAAAGCAAGAGGTGGGGCTATAAAGCAGGAGGGTGTGTCTACAGAGCAGGAGGGTGTGTCTATAAAGCAGGGGGTGTGTCTATAAAGGAAGAGGGTGTGTCTGTGTTATCAATCAGATTACACATTAAAAGGCATAACAATAAATTAAATCTACTTTCTCTCCTGGATGTGTGTGTGTGTGTGTGTGTGTGTGTGTGTGTGTGTGTGTGTGTGCGTGCGTGTCTGTGTGTATATCTGTGTGTGCGTGCCTGTCTGTGTGTATATACGTGTGTGCGGGCGGGTGTGTGTGTGTGTGCGTGTGTGTGTGTACGCGTGTGTGTGCGTGTGTGTGTGCATGTGTGTGTGTGTGTGTGGGTGTGTGTGTGTGTGTGTGCGCGCGTGTGTGTGCGTGTGTGTGTGTGTGTGTGTGTGTGTGTGTGTGTGTGTGTGTGTGTGTGTGTGTGTGTGTGTGTGTGTGTGCGTGCGTGCGTGCGTGTGTGTGTGTGTGTGTGTAGGTCGTCTGTTAGACATTCTTCATGGTAAAGGAGAGCGAGGTTATGTGGTTTTTCTGGAGAGTCTTGAGTTCTATTATCCTGACCTTTACAAGCTGGTGACTGGCAAGGAGCCCACCAGACGCTTCTCCACTATCGTTGGTAAGACACACACACGCACGTGCACACACAGACAGACACGCACGCACGTGCACACACAGACACACTCACGCACGTGCACACACAGACACACACGCACACACGTGCACACAAAGACACATGCACTTTTATATATATCATCTGTCACTATAACCATTCTGTTACTATAACCATCATCTGTTACTATAACCACTATGTTACTATAGCCATTCTGTTACTATAACCATCATCTGTTACTATAACCACTATGTTACTATAGCCATTCTGTTACTATAACCATCATCTATTACTATAACCATCATCTGTTACTATAACCACTATGTTACTATAACCATTCTGTTACTATAACCATCATCTGTTACTATAACCACTATGTTACTATAGCCATTCTGTTACTATAACCATCATCTATTACTATAACCATCATCTGTTACTATATCCATTCAATTACTATAACCATCATCTGTTACTATAACCATTCAATTACTATAACCATCATCTGTTACTATAACCATCATCTGTTACTATAACCATTCTGTTACTATAACCATTCTGTTACTATAACCATCATCTGTCACTATAACCACCATCTGTTACTATAGCCACTATGTTACTATAACCATTCTGTTACTATAACCACTATGTTACTATAACCACTATGTTACTATAACCATCATCTGTTACTATAACCATCATCTGTTACTATAACCATCATCTGTTACTATAACCACTATGTTAATATAACCATTCTGTTACTATAACCATCATCTGTTACTATAACCACTATGTTACTATAACCATCATCTGTTACTATAACCATCATCTGTTACTATAACCACTATGTTACTATAGCCATTCTGTTACTATAACCATCATCTATTACTATAACCATCATCTGTTACTATAACCATTCTGTTACTATAACCATCATCTGTTACTATAACCATCATCTGTTACTATAACCATCATCTGTTACTATAACCACTATGTTACTATAGCCATTCTGTTACTATAACCATCATCTATTACTATAACCATCATCTGTTACTATAACCATTCTGTTACTATAACCATCATCTGTTACTATAACCATCATCTGTTACTATAACCACTATGTTACTATAGCCATTCTGTTACTATAACCATCATCTATTACTATAACCATCATCTGTTACTATAACCATTCTGTTACTATAACCATCATCTGTTACTATAACCATCATCTGTTACTATAACCATTCAATTACTATAACCATCATCTGTTACTATAACCACTATGTTACTATAACCATTCTATTACTATAACCATCATATGTTACTATAACCACTATGTTACTATAACCATTCTGTTACTATAACCATCATCTGTTACTATAACCATTCTGTTACTATAACCATCATCTGTTACTATAACAATTCTATTACTATAACCATCATCTGTTACTATAACCATTCTGTTACTATAACCATTATGTTACTATAACCATCATCTGTTACTATAACCATTCTGTTACTATAACCATCATCTGTTACTATAACCACCATCTGTTAATATAACCATTCTGTTACAATAACCATCATCTGTTACTATGACCATCATCTGTTACTATAACCATTCTATTACTATAACCATTCTGTTACAATAACCATCATCTGTTAATATAACCATTCTGTTACTATAACCATCATCTGTTACTATAACCATTCTGTTACTATAATCATCATCTGTTACTATAACCACCATCTGTTACTATAACCATTCTGTTACTATAACCACCATTCTGTTACAATAACCATCATCTGTTACTATAACCATTCTGTTACAATAACCATCATCTTTTACTATAACCATTATGTTACAATAACCATCATCTGTTACTATAACCACTATGTTACTATAACCATTCTGTTACAATAACCATAATCTGTTACTATAACCATTCTGTTACAATAACCATCATCTGTTACTATAACCATTCTGTTACTATGACCATCATCTGTTACTATAACAATTCTATTACTATAACCATTCTGTTACAATAACCATCATCTGTTACTATAACCATCATCTGTTACTATAACCATCATCTGTTACTATAACCACCATCTGTTACTATAACCATTCTGTTACTATAACCACCATTCTGTTACAATAACCATCATCTGTTACTATAATCATTCTGTTACAATAACCATCATCTGTTACTATAACCATTCTGTTACAATAACCATCATCTGTTACTATAACCATTCTGTTACTATAACCATTCTGTTACAATAACCATCATCTGTTACTATAACCATTCTGTTACAATAACCATCATCTGTTACTATAACCATTCTGTTACTATAACCATCATCTGTTACTATAACAATTCTATTACTATAACCATCATCTGTTACTATAACCATTCTGTTACTATAACCATTCTGTTACTATAACCATCATCTGTTAATATAACCATTCTGTTACTATAACCATCATCTGTTACTATAACCATCATCTGTTACTATAACCACCATCTGTTACTATAACCATTCTGTTACTATAACCACCATTCTGTTACAATAACCATCATCTGTTACTATAACCATTCTGTTACTATAACCATCATCTGTTACTATAACCATTCTGTTACTATAACCATCACCTGTTACTATAACAATTCTATTACTATAACCATCATCTGTTACTATAACCATTCTGTTACTATAACCATTCTGTTACTATAACCATCATCTGTTACTATAACCATCATCTGTTAATATAACCATTGTATGTTACTATAACCATTCTGTTACTATAACCACAATCTGTTACTATAACCGTTATGTTACTATAACCACCATATGTTAATATAACCGTTCTGTTACTATAACAACCATCTGTTACTATAACAATCATCTGTTACTATAACCATCATCTGTTACTATAACCATTCGGTTACTATAACCATTCTATTACTATAACCATTCTGTTACTATAACCATCATCTGTTACTATAACCATTCTGTTACTATAACAATCATCTGTTACTATAACCATAATCTGTTACTATAACCATTCTGTTACTATAACCATTCTATTACTATAACCATTCTGTTACTATAACCACCATCTGTTACTATAACAATCATCTGTTACTATAACCATTCTGTTACTATAACCATCATCTGTTACTAGAACCATCATCTGTTACTATAACCATTCTGTTACTATAACAATCATCTGTTACTATAAGCATAATCTGTTACTAGAACCATTCTGTTACTATAACCATTCTGTTACTATAACCATTATGTTACTATAACCATCATCTGTTACTATAACCATCATCTGTTACGATAACCATTCTGTTACTATAACCATTATGTTACTATAACCATCATCTGTTCATATAACAATCATCTGTTACTATAACCATTATGTTACTATAACCATTCTGTTACTATAACATTATGTTACTATAACCATCATCTGTTACTATAACCATCATCTGTTACTATAACCATTCTGTTACTATAACCATTCTGTTACTATAACCATCATCTGTTACTATAACAATCATCTGTTACTATAACCATTCTGTTACTATAACCATTCTGTTACTATAACAATCATATGTTACTATAACCATCATCTGTTACTATAACCATTCTGTTACTATAACCGTTCTGTTACTATAACCACCATCTGTTACTATAACAATCATCTGTTACTATAACCATCATCTGTTACTATAACCATTCTGTTACTATAGCCATCATCTGTTACTATAACCATTCTGTTACTATAACCATTCTGTTACTATAACCATAATCTGTTACTATAACCACTATGTTACTATAACCATCATCTGTTACTATAACCATCATCTGTTACTATAACCATCATCTGTTACTATAACCATCATCTGTTAATATAACCATAATCTGTTATTATAACCATTCTGTTACTATAACCATTCTGTTAAAATAACCATTCTGTTAATATAACCATTTTGTAACGATAACCATCATCTGTTACTATAACCATTCTGTTACTATAACCATTCTGTTACTATAACCACCATCTGTTACTATAGCCATTCTGTTAATATAACCATTATGTTAATATAACCATTCTGTAACTATAACCATCATCTGTTACTATAACCATTCTGTTACTCTAACCATTCTATTACTATAACCATTCTGTTACTATAACCATCATCTGTTACTATAACCATTCTGTTACTATAACCATTCTGTTACTATAACCAGTCTGTTACTATAACCATTATGTTACTATAACCATAATATGTTACTATAACCATCATCTGTTACTATAGCCATCATCTGTTACTATCAACATTCTGTTACTATAACCATTCTGTTACAATTTACCATTCTGTTACAATAACCATCATCTGTTACTTTAACCATTCTGTAACTATAACTATCATCTATTACTATAACCATCATCTGTTATTATAACCATTCTGTTACTATAACCATTCTGTTGCTATAACCATTCTGTTACTATAACCATTCTGTTACTATAACCATTTTGTTACTATAACAATTCTGTTACTATAACCATTCTGTTACTATAACCATCATCTGTTACTATAACAATTCTGTTACTATAGCCATCATCTGTAACTATAACCATCCTATTGCTATAACCATTCTGTTACTATAACCATTCTGTTACTATAACCATCATCTGTTATTATAACCATTCTGTTACTTAAATCATCATCTGTTACTATAATCATAATCTGTTACTATAATAATCATCTGCTACTATAACCATTCTGTTACTACAACCACTCTGTTACTATAACAACCATCTGTTACTATAACCATTATGTTACTATAACCATTCTGTTACTATAACCATCATCTGTTACTATAACCACTATGTTACTATAACCATTCTGTTACTATAACCACCATCTGTTACTATAACAATCATCTGTTACTATAACAATCATCTGTTACTATAGCCATCATCTGTTACTATCAACATTCTGTTACTATAACCATTCTGTTACAATAACCATTCTGTTACAATAACCATCATCTGTTACTTTAACCATTCTGTAACTATAACTATCATCTATTACTATAACCATCATCTGTTATTATAACCATTCTGTTACTATAACCATTCTGTTACTATAACCATTCTGTTACTATAACCATTTTGTTACTATAACAATTCTGTTACTATAACCATTCTGTTACTATAACCATCATCTGTTACTATAACAATTCTGTTACTATAGCCATCATCTGTAACTATAACCATCCTATTGCTATAACCATTCTGTTACTATAACCATTCTGTTACTATAACCATCATCTGTTATTATAACCATTCTGTTACTTAAATCATCATCTGTTACTATAATCATAATCTGTTACTATAATAATCATCTGCTACTATAACCATTCTGTTACTACAACCACTCTGTTACTATAACAACCATCTGTTACTATAACCATTATGTTACTATAACCATTCTGTTACTATAACCATCATCTGTTACTATTACCATCGTCTGTTACTATTAACCATCATCTGTTACTATAACCATTCTGTTACTATAACACTCATCTGATACTATAACCATCATCTGTTACTATAACCATTCTGTTACTATAACCACCATCTGTTACTATAACAATCATCTGTTACTATAACCATCATCTGTTACTATAACCATTCTGTTACTATAACCATCATCTATTACTATAACCACTATGTTACTATAACCATTCTGTTACTATAACCACCATCTGTTACTATAACAATCATCTGTTACTATAACAATCATCTGTTACTATAACATCATCTGTTACGATAACCATTCTGTTACTATAACCATTCTATTACTATAACCATTCTGTTACTATAACCATTCTGTTACTATAACCATCATCTGTTACTATAACCATTCTGTTACTATAACCATTCTGTTACTATAACCATCATCTGTTACTATAACCATTCTGTTACTATAACCATTCTGTTACTATAACCATCATCTGTTACTATAACCATTCTGTTACTATAACCATTCTGTTACTATAACCACCATCTGTTACTATAACCATCATCTGTTACTATAACCATCATCTGTTACTATAACCATCATCTGTTACTATAACCATTCTGTTACTATAACCATTCTGTTACTATAACCATCATCTGTTACTATAACCATTCTGTTACTATAACCACCATCTGTTACTATAACCATCATCTGTTACTATAACCATCATCTGTTACTATAACCATAATCTGTTACTATAACCATTCTGTTACTATAACCATTCTATTACTATAACCATTCGGTTACTATAACCACTCTGTTACTATAACCCTTATGTTACTATAACCATTCTGTTACTCTAACCATTCTGTTAATATAACCATTATTTTACTATAACCATCATCTGTTACTATAACCACCATCTGTTACTATAACCACCATCTGTTACTATAACCATTCTGTTACTATAACCATTCTGTTACTATAACCCTTCTGTTACTATAACCATCATCTGTGTAAACAGGAAAACAGACCATGTGGAGTTGTGGAGAGTTTTGACGGTTGTCTCACTGCATGTGTGTGTGTTGTTTGTAGTGGAGGAGGGTCATGAAGGGTTAACCCAGTTCCTGATGAATGAAGTCATCAAGCTACAGCAGCAGGCCAAAGCTAAAGATGTCCAGAGAGTTGACCTCATTGGGAAACAGCGCACCCTGGAGGATGAACAGAAAAAACTACGCCTGACCAACCAGGAACTATCAGCCTTCCAGCAGAGTAATAGCATTATTATTATTAGTGTTATTAGTATTATTATTAGTAGTACTAGTAGTAGTAGTAGTTGTACTAGTAGTAGTAGTAGTAGTAGTAGTAGTAGTAGTAGTAGTAGTAGTATTAGTATTAGTATTAGTAGTAGTAGTATTAGTAGTAGTAGTATTAGTAGTAGTAAGAGTGGGAGTAGTAGTAGCATTGTTGTTGTTATATTATTATTATTATTATTATTATTAGTAGTAGTAGTAGTAGTATTGTTATTATTATTATTATTTTTAGTAGTAGTAGTAGCAGTACTAGTAGTAGCAGAATTGTTGTTGTTGTTATTATTATTATTATTATTGTTATTATTATTATTACTAGTAGTAGTAGTAGTACTTGTAGAAGTAGTATTGTTTTTATTATTATTATTATTAGTAGTAGTAGTACTAGTAGTTATAATAATAATAATAATAATTAATACTAGTAGTAGTAGTAGTAGTACTACTACTAGTAGTAGTATTGTTGTTATTATTGTTATTATTATTATTATTATGATTAGTAGTAGTATTAGCAGTAGTAGTAGTATTGCTGCTATTATTATTATTATTATTAGTTTATAGTATTATTATTATTATTAGTAGTAGTAGTATTGTTATTATTATTATTATTATTAGTAGTAGTAGTAGTAGCAGTAGTAGTACTAGTAGTAGTATTGTTGCTATTATTATTTTAATAATTATTAGTAGGAGTAGTAGTAGTAGTAGTATTGTTGTTATTATGATGATGATTATTATTATTATTTGTAGCAGTAGCAGTACTAGTACTAGTAGTAGTAGTATTGTTGTTATTCCTATTATTATTAGTAGTACCAGTACTAGTAGTAGTAGTATTGTTGTTATTCCTATTATTATTAGTAGTACCAGTACTAGTAGTAGTAGTATTGTTGTTATTCCTATTATTATTATTAGTAGTAGTATTGTTGTTGTTGTTATTATTATTATTATTATTAGTAGTAGTAGTAGTAGTAGTAGTTGTAGTACTAGGACTAGTAGTAGTAATATGGTTGCTATTATTATTATTATTAGTAGTTGTAGTATTGTTGTTATTATTATTATTAGTCGTAGTAGTAGTAGTAGTAGTAGTAGTAGTAGTACTAGTATTAGTAGTATTGTTGCTACTATTATTATTATTATTAGTATTAGTAGTATTGCTGTTATTATTATTAGTATTATTATTATTAGCACTAGTAGTATTGTAATTATTATTATTATTATTATTATTATTTGTAATAGCAGTGTTAACCTTCGCAAGGCTGCTGGACCAGATGGCATCCCTAGCTGCGTCCTCAGAGCATGCACAGACTAGCTGGCTGGTGTGTTTAAGGACATATTCAATCAATCCCCATCCCAGTCTGTTGTCCCCACATGTTTCAAAGATGGCCACCATTGTTCCTGTACCCAAGAAGGAAAAAATAACTGAACTAAATGACTACCGCTCCGTAGCACTGACTTCTGTCATCATGAAGTGCTTTGAGAGACTAATCAAGGATCATATCACCTCCACCTTACCGGCCCCCCTAGACCCACTTCAGTTTGCATACTGTCCCAAAAGGTCCACAAACGATGCTATCTTTATCACACTGCCTGCCCTATCCCATCTGGACAAGAACCCTAACCCTAACCCTAACCTCGACAACATCCGGTGAAATTGCAGAGCGCGAAATTCAAAAAACAAAATTCATAATATTAAACATTCATGAAAATGTGTCATACATGATTCTTTAGCTTAGAATCTTGGTAATCGAACCTCTTTGTCAGATTTACAATAGGCTTTACGGCGAAAGCATAGCATTTGATTGTCTGAGGACAGCGCCCCGCATACATTCAGCATAGTCATATTTTCCAAAGCAGCACGGGTGTCTCAAAATCCGAAATAACAATAAAATAAATTACTTACCTTTGAAGATCGTCATCTGTTGGCAATCCAATTGTTACGATCTACTAGGTGTGGTGGTTGGAATCAGGCGCAGAGAGCAGGGTTCAGTCGTCTCTTCACATTTATTCCCCAGCGCAACAAAAACAGTCACGCCAACACACAGGGCGTAAAATAAGTTGCCAGTCAAAAACAACAGGACTAAACAGTCCGGAGAATAAATACAGGAAAAAATCCAGAAGAGTCCAGAATAGCTCGTACTGTGTACGCCGGGGACCCCTCGATGTCCAGAGGGGGTGGAGGGACCTCCGGTACCTCACCGTCTTGTAGGGGACCAGCTACCACCGGCCTGAGGAGAGACACATGAAACGAGGGGTTAATACGATAATAAGAGGGAAGTTGCAATCTATAACACACCTCGTTTATCCTCCTCAGGACTTTAAATGGCCCCACACACTGCGGCCCCAGCTTCCGGCAGGGCAGGCGGAGGGGCAGGTTTCGGGTCGAGAGCCAGACCCTGTCCCCTGGTGCGAACACCGGGGCCTCACTGCGGTGGCGGTCAGCGTCTCTCTTCTGCCGTTCACTGGCCTGCCTGAGAGAATCCTGGACTGCCCGCCAGGTCTCTCTAGAGCGCTGTACCCACTCCTCCACCGCAGGAGCCTCGGTCTGACTCTGATGCCATGGAGCCAGGACCGGCTGGTAGCCCAGTACACATTCGAATGGCGACATATTCGTGGACGAATGCCGAAGAGAATTCTGGGCTAACTCTGCCCACAGGACGTACCTCGCCCATTCTCCTGGCCGGTCCTGGCAATACGACCTCAGAAACCTGCCCACTTCCTGGTTTACTCTCTCCACCTGCCCATTACTTTCGGGGTGATAACCAGAGGTAAGGCTGACCGAGATCCCCAGACGCTCCATAAATGCCTTCCAAACCCGAGATGTGAACTGGGGACCCCGATCGGAGACGATATCCTCTGGAACCCCATAGTGCCGGAAGACGTGGGTAAAAAGAGCCTCTGCAGTCTGTAGGGCCGTAGGGAGACCAGGCAATGGGAGGAGACGGCAGGACTTAGAGAACCGATCCACAACGACCAAAACGGTAGTGTTCCCCTGAGATGGGGGAAGATCAGTAAGGAAATCTACCGAGAGATGGGACCATGGCCGTGGAACCGGGAGGGGCTGTAACTTCCCTCTAGGAAGGTGCCTAGGAGCCTTACTCTGGGCGCATACCGAACAGGAAGATACATAGAGCCTCACATCCCTAGCTAAGGTGGGCCACCAGTATTTCCCTCTAAGACCCCGCACTGTCCTATCGATCCCCGGATGACCCGCAGACGGTAGTGTGTGAGCCCACCGAATCAACTTATCACGGACACCAAGCGGTACGTAACTTCTACCAGTCGGACACTGTGCAGGCGCAGGTTCAACCCTCAACGCCCGCTCGATGTCCGCGTCCACCTCCCATACCACTGGGGCCACCAGCCGAGAAGCTGGGAGGATGGGAGTGGGTTCGATAGACCGGTCCTCGGTGTCATAGAGACGGGACAGCGCGTCGGCCTTAGTGTTGAGGGAACCTGGTCTGTAAGAGATCGTAAATCTAAAACGTGTAAAGAACATGGCCCACCTAGCCTGACGCGGATTCAGTCTCCTCGCTGCTCGAATATACTCCAGATTACGGTGATCAGTCCAGATGAGAAAAGGGTGTTTAGCCCCCTCTAGCCAGTGTCTCCACACCTTCAGGGCCTTTACCATAGCTAGTAACTCCCGGTCCCCCACATCATAGTTCCGCTCTGCCGGACCCAGCTTCTTAGAAAAGAAAGCGCAGGGACGGAGCTTCGGTGGCGTGCCCGAGCGCTGAGACAGCACGGCTCCAACCCCAGCCTCGGACGCATCCACCTCCACTATGAATGCTAACGAAGGGTCCGGATGCGCCAACACGGGAGCCCCAGTGAACAGTGCCTTCAACTGGTTGAAGGCTCCATCAGCCTCTGCTGACCACCGCAAACGCACCGGCCCCCCCTTCAGCAGTGAGGTAATGGGCGCCGCTACTTGGCCAAAACCCCGGATAAACCTCCGGTAGTAATTGGCAAACCCTAAAAACCGCTGCACCTCCTTTACCGTGGTCGGAGTCGGCCAATTACGCACGGCGTTAACGCGGTCACACTCCATCATCATCCCCGAGCTGGAAATGCGATAACCCAAGAAGGAAACGGCTGGTTTGGAGAACACACATTTCTCAGCCTTGACGTATAGGTCATGCTCCAGCAGTCGCCCAAGCACCTTGCGCACCAGGGAAACATGCGCGGCGCGTGTGGCAGAATAAATCAAGATGTCATCAATATAGACTACCACACCCTGCCCGTGCAAGTCCCTGAGAATCTCATCTACAAAGGATTGAAAGACGGCTGGAGCATTTTTCAACCCATACGGCATGACGAGGTACTCATAGTGGCCTGATGCGGTACTAAACGCTGTTTTCCACTCGTCTCCTCCCCGAATACGCACCAGATTATACGCGCTCCTGAGGTCCAGTTTTGTGAAGAAACGCGCTCCGTGGAATGATTCCACCGCCGTAGCGATGAGAGGTAGCGGATAACTAAAACCCACTGTGATCGAATTGAGACCTCGATAATCAATGCACGGACGCAGACCTCCCTCCTTTTTCCTCACAAAAAAAAAACTTGAGGAGACGGGTGACATGGAGGGCCGAATGTACCCCTGTCTCAGAGCTTCCGTGACATATGTTTCCATAGCCAGCGTCTCCTCCTGTGACAGTGGGTACACATGACTCCGGGGAAGTGCAGCGTTCTCCAGGAGGTTTATCACGCAATCCCACCGTCGATGGGGTGGTAATTTGGTCGCCTTCTTCTTACTAAAAGCGATAGCCAAATCGGCATATTCTGGGGGAATGCGCACGGTGGAAACCTGGTCTGGACTCTCCACCGTCGTGGCACCGATGGAAACTCCTATACACCTCTCTGAACACTTGTCTGACCACCCCTTAAGAGCCCCCTGTTTCCAGGAAATAAGGGGATTGTGAATAGCCAGCCAGGGAACCCCCAACACCACCGGAAACCCAGGTGAATCAATAAGGTAGAAACTGATCCTCTCCCTATGATTCCCCTGCGTTACCATGTCCAGCGGAATCGTGGCCTCCCTGACCAGCCCTGACCCTAGCGGTCGGCTATCTAAGGAGTGCACGGGGACAGGTGGGTCTATCTGCACTAACGGAATACCCAATTTACGGGCGAGTCCACGATCCATAAAACTCACAGCTGCGCCTGAATCGACTAGCGCCTTATGCTGAAGAGAGGGGAAAAAAGCAGGGAAAAAAATTAACAAAAACATGTGACCAACAGGGAGCTCTGGGTGAGTTTGGTGCTTACTCACCTGGGGTGGCCGAGGAGCGTTCTGCCGACCATCTCGACTCCCAGAAGGACTCCTCCAACACCGGTCCGAAGTGTGTCCTCTCCGTCCACAATAGGAGCAGGAGGAGCCCCCTCTGATCCCCCTAGATGCAGCTCCTCCCAACTCCATCGGAGTGGGAGTGGGAGAGCTGGAAGGTGGAATTAACAGGACCCCTTCTGAACGCCCGCGGGCAGCTAGCAGGTTGTCCAATCGAATAGACATGTCTATTAGTTCATCCAGGGAGAGAGTTGTGTCCCTGCAAGCCAGCTCCCGGCGGACGTCCTCCCGGAGACTACACCGGTAATGGTCCATCAGGGCCCTGTCATTCCACCCAGCACCAGCAGCTAGGGTCCTAAACTCCAACGCGAAGTCCTGCGCGCTCCTCGTCTCCTGTCTGAGGTGGAACAGTCGCTCACCCGCCGCTTTACCCTCTGGTGGATGATCGAACACTGCTCGGAAACGGCGGGTGAACTCCAGGTAGTTGTCCCGAGCCGAGTCTGGACTGTTCCAGACTGCGTTAGCCCAATCCAGGGCCCTGCCCGTTAAACAGGAGACGAGGAGGCTCACACTCTCCTCACCCGAGGGAGCCGGACGCTCGGTAGCCAGGTAGAGCTCCAGCTGGAGCAAAAATCCCCGGCACCCAGCAGCCGCTCCATCGTACTCCCTCGGGGGGGAGAGACGTAGTGCGCCGGACCCAGAGGACGACGTAGGTGGAGTAGGTGGTGTCGGCAGTGGGGGAGCTGGGGTAGACGTCGGGAGACCACTCCTCTCCCATCGTTCCATCCTCTCCATCATCTGGTCCATCGCGGTACCAATCCGATGGAGGACAGCTGTGTGGTGATGAACGCGCTCCTCCATAGTGGGGAGAGGAGTGGTCGCTGCTCCTGCTGACTCCATTTCGAAGGTGCGGGCTTCTGTTACGATCTACTAGGTGTGGTGGTTGGAATCAGGCGCAGAGAGCAGGGTTCAGTCGTCTCTTCACATTTATTCCCCAGCGCAACAAAAACAGTCACGCCAACACACAGGGCGTAAAATAAGTTGCCAGTCAAAAACAACAGGACTAAACAGTCCGGAGAATAAATACAGGAAAAAATCACACCATCAAAACACAGAGTAACAAAAACAAGCCCGCACAAATACCCAGCGGGCCTAGTGCCCCTAAATACCCTACAAACAAATCCTAATACAAAACAGGTGTACCCAATTAACCAATAACCCAAAACAAACGGAAAGGGAATCGATGGCAGCTAATAGGCCGGCGACGACGACCGCCGAGCACCGCCCGAACAGGAAGAGGCACCATCCTCGGCGAGGTTCGTGACACCAATGGGTCCCAGGAACACAATAAATGGTTGTTTTGTTCAATAAAGTCCCTCTCTATATCCCAGTTTTGTTGGCTTGTTCTGTTCAGTAATCCACTGGCTCAATGGCGTTCAAGACATGCAGACGAATACATCCTAATAGTATCAGTAAAGTTCATCAAAACAAGTCAAACAATGTTTCTAATTAATCCTTAGGTTCTCAAATATCTATATAATCGATAATATTTCAACCGGACAATAGCGTATTCAATAGAAAGGAAAAAAACCTTACAGCGTGCACACAGTCATCGTGACAGTGAAAGTGGACACTTGCCAAAAAGTCTAATTCTTGTTTTTTTTCATAAAACAAGCCTGAAACCATGTCTAAAGACTGTTGACATCTAGTGGAAGCCATAGGAACTGCAATCTGGGAGTTATTCCTTTCATTGTTCCATAGCAAAGCATGTAAATGGACAAGGAGGTCAAAAAATCCCATTTCCTGAATGGATTTTCCTCTGGTTTTCACCTGCCATATCAGTTCTGTTATACTCATAGAAATGATTTGAACAGTTTTAGAAATTTGAGTGTTTTCTATCAAAATCGACCAATTATATGCATATCCTAGCATCTGGGCCTGAGTAACAGGCAGTTTACTCTGGGCACACCAGACTCTCCGACATTCAGGATACTGCCCCCTAACCTTATGAAGTTATTAAATAATGCCACTTTAATAATGTTTACATATCTTACATTACTCATATCATATGTATATACTGTATTTTATGCCATCTATTGCACCTTGCCTATGCCGCTCAAGAGAACTGCTCCTTAAAGTAACCACCAAACACTCACACGGAAAACAAACACCCACAAACCAAAAGTGAAACCCAGGCAACCTAAGTATGATTCTCAATCAGAGACAACTAACGACACCTGACTCTGATTGAGAACCATACTAGGCCGAACACAAAAACCAACATAGAAAAACAAACATAGACTGCCCACCCCAACTCACGCCCTGACCATACTAAAACAAACATAGACTGCCCACCCCAACTCACGCCCTGACCATACTAAAACAAACATAGACTGCCCACCCCAACTCACGCCCTGAGCATACTAAAACTAACATAGACTGCCCACCCCAACTCACGCCCTGAGCATACTAAAACTAACATAGACTGCCCACCCCAACTCACGCCCTGACCATACTAAAACAAACATAGACTGCCCACCCCAACTCACGCCCTGACCATACTAAAACAAACATAGACTGCCCACCCCAACTCACGCCCTGAGCATACTAAAACTAACATAGACTGCCCACCCCAACTCACGCCCTGACCATACTAAAACAAACATAGACTGCCCACCCCAACTCACGCCCTGACCATACTAAAACTAACATAGACAACCCACCCAACTCACGCCCTGACCATACTAAAACTAACATAGACTGCCCACCCCAACTCACGCCCTGACCATACTAAAACAAACATAGACTGCCCACCCCAACTCACGCCCTGACCATACTAAAACAAACATAGACTGCCCACCCCAACTCACGCCCTGACCATACTAAAACAAACATAGACTGCCCACCCCAACTCACGCCCTGAGCATACTAAAACTAACATAGACTGCCCACCCCAACTCACGCCCTGACCATACTAAAACAAACATAGACTGCCCACCCCAACTCACGCCCTGACCATACTAAAACTAACATAGACTGCCCACCCCAACTCACGCCCTGACCATACTAAAACTAACATAGACTGCCCACCCAACTCACGCCCTGACCATACTAAAACAAACATAGACTGCCCACCCAACTCACGCCCTGACCATACTAAAACAAACATAGACTGCCCACCCCAACTCACGCCCTGAGCATACAAAACTAACATAGACTGCCCACCCCAACTCACGCCCTGAGCATACTAAAACTAACATAGACTGCCCACCCCAACTCACGCCCTGACCATACTAAAACAAACATAGACTGCCCACCCCAACTCACGCCCTGACCATACTAAAACAAACATAGACTGCCCACCCAACTCACGCCCTGAGCATACTAAAACTAACATAGACTGCCCACCCCAACTCACGCCCTGACCATACTAAAACAACATAGACTGCCCACCCCACCCTCACGCCCTGACCATACTAAAACTAACATAGACAACCCACTGCCCAAAACTCACGCCCTGACCATACTAAAACTAACATAGACTGCCCACCCCCAACTCACGCCCTGACCATACTAAAACAAAACATAGACTGCCCACCCCAACTCACGCCCCTCCTGACCATACTAAAAAACAAAACATAGACTGCCCAACCCAACTCACGCCCTGCCCTCAACTAAAAAAAACATAGACTGCCCACCCCAACTCACGCCCTGACCATACTAAAACTAACATAGACTGCCCACCCAAACTCACGCCCTGACCATACTCAAAACAAACATAGACTGCCCACCCCAAACTCACGCCTGACATACTAAAACTAACATAGACTGCCCACCCCAACTCACGCCCTGACCATACTAAAACTAACATAGACTGCCCACCCCCAACTCACGCCCTGACCATACTAAAAATAACATAGACTGCCCACCCCAACTCACGCCCTGACCATACTAAAACAAAACATAGACTGCCCACCCCAACTCACGCCCTGGACCATACTAAAACTAACATAGACTGCCCACCCCAACTCACGCCCTGACCATACTAAAACAAAAATAGACTGCCCACCCAAACTCACGCCCTGGACCATACTAAAAATAACATAGACTGCCCACCCCAACTCACGCCCTGACCATACTAAAACTAACATAGAACTGCCCACCCAACTCACGCCCTGACCATACTAAAACTAACATAGACTGCCCACCCCAACTCACGCCCTGACCATACTAAAAACAAACATAGACTGCCACCCCCAACTCACGCCCTGACCATACTAAAACTAACATAGACTGCCAACCCCAACTCACGCCCTGACCATACTAAAACAAATAATAAAATAACAGAACTATGGTCAGAATGTGACAATTCGTGTGCTGAGCAATTTGCCAATATAATTCTTGAGGAGGTGTAACTCTGCCAGATCACGGTCGAACCAGGGGCTGAACCTGTTTTTAATTCTCATTTTCTTTATGGGTGCGTATTTGTTACGGAAAATATCAAAAAAGATGGTCCAAGCGTTTTCTTCAGATCAAGCTGATTTTTTGACAAGCGTCTATGACAAGTCAGGACAGGTCGTTTCACTGAGCAGCCATTATGAACACAGGCTGTAAAACAGTGATCACTAAGGTCTTTACAGAAAACACAACGTCAGTCAATCTGGAAAATTTAAGAACTTTGAAAGTTTATTCAAGCGCAGTTGCAAAAACCATCAAACACTATGATGAAATTGACTCTCATGAGGACCGCCACAGAAAAGGAAGACACAGGGTTACCTCTGCTGCAAAGGATATTTTATTTTATTTATTTATTTATTTTACCTTATTTAACCAGGTAGGCAAGTTGAGAACAAGTTCTCATTTACAATTGCGACCTGGCCAAGATAAAGCAAAGCAGTTCGACAGATACAACAACACAGAGTTACACATGGAGTAAAAAAACATACAGTCAATAATAAAGTATAAACAAGTCTATATACAATGTGAGCAAATGAGGTGAGAAGGGAGGTAAAGGCAAAAAAGGCCTTGGTGGCAAGGTAAATACAATATAGCAAGTAAAACACTGGAATGGTAGTTTTGCAATGGAAGAATGTGCAAAGTAGAAATAAAAATAATGGGGTGCAAAGGAGCAAAATAAATAAATAAATTAAATACAGTTGGGAAAGAGGTAGTTGATAGGCTAAATCATAGGTGGGCTATGTACAGGTGCAGTAATCTGTGAGCTGCTCTGACAGTTGGTGCTTAAAGCTAGTGAGGGAGATAAGTGTTTCCAGTTTCAGAGATTTTTGTAGTTCGTTCCAGTCATTGGCAGCAGAGAACTGGAAAGAGAGGCGGCCAAAGAAAGAATTGGTTTTGGGGGTGACTAGAGAGATATACCTGCTGGAGCGTGTGCTACAGGTGGGAGATGCTATGGTGACCAGCGAGCTGAGATAAGGGGGGACTACCTAGCAGGGTCTTGTAGATGACATGGAGCCAGTGGGTTTGGCGACGAGTATGAAGCGAGGGCCAGCCAACGAGAGCGTACAGGTCGCAATGGTGGGTAGTATATGGGGCTTGGTGACAAAACGGATTGCACTGTGATAGACTGCATCCAATTTGTTGAGTAGGGTATTGGAGGCTATTTTGTAAATTACATCGCCAAAGTCGAGGATTGGTAGGATGGTCAGTTTTACAAGGGTATGTTTGGCAGCATGAGTGAAGGATGCTTTGTTGCGAAATAGGAATAAGTTCATTAGAGTTAACTGCACCTAAGATTGCAGCCCAAATAAATGCTTCACAGTGTTCAAGTAACAGACACATCCCACCATCAACTGTTCAGAGGAGACTGCGTGAATCAGGCCTTCATGATCGAATTGCTGCAAAGAAAACACTACAAAAGGGCATCAATAATAAGAAGAGACTTGCTTGGGCAAGAAACACGAGCAGTGGAAATCTGTCCTTGGTCTTATGACAAATTTTTGTTTCCAACCTCTGTGTCTTTGTGAGACGCAGAGTAGGTGAACGGATGATCTCCGCACGTGTGGTTCCCGTCGTGAAGCATGGAGGAGGAGGTGTGATGGTGTGGGGGTGCTTTGCTGGTGACAATGTCATGATTTATTAGAATTCAAGGCACACTCAACCAGCATGGCTACCACAGCATTCTCCAGCAGTATGCCACCCTATGTCATCCCATCTGGTTTGCGCTTAGTGGGAGGACAATGACCCAACACACCTCCAGGCTGTGCAAGGGCTATTTGACCAAGATGGAGAGTGATGGAGTGCTGCATCAGATGCCCTGGCCTCGACAATCACCCGACCTCAAGCCAATTGAGATTTTTTGGGATGAGTTGGATCACAGAGTGAAGGAAAAGCAGCCAACAAGTGCTACAAATATATGGGAACTCCTTCAAGGCTGTTTGAAAAGCATTCCAGGTGAAGCTGGTTGAGCGAATGCCAAGAGTGTGCAAAGCTGTCATCAAGGCAAAGGGTGGCTACTGTGAAGAATCTAAATATAAAATATATTTCGATTTAACACTTTTTTTAATAAAAAATAAATAAATCCATATATGCTATTTCATAGTTTAATGTCTTCACTAATATTCTACATTGTTGAAAATAGTAAAAAAAAACAACTTGAATGAGTAGATGTGTCCAAACTTTTTACTGGTACTGTATATTCCAGGATACAACAAGATGAAGGAAGATAGGAACAACTACAATGATGAGCTACTGAGGGTGAAGGATGAGAAACTATAAACTGGCCATGCGGTATGCAACGCTCAGCGAGGAGAAGAACATGGCTGTGATGAGGAGCAGGGACCTGCAGCTGGAGGTACACACACACGCACACACACACACACACACACACACACACACACACACACCTCATCTCTCCTTGTGAAGATTGAACAGCTTCAGTCCCTCTGTATATTATTATTATTACATTATTATTATTATATTAGATCGACCAGCTGAAACACAGGCTAAAACAAGCTAGAGGAGTGTAATTATTATTATAATTATTATTATATTATAATTATATTATTATTATGATTAATATATTATTATCATTATTATATTATTATTATATTATTATTATAATTATTATATTATTATTATAATTATTATATTATTATCATTATTATATTATTATTATGATTAATATTTATTATCATTATTATATTATTATTATATTATTATTATAATTATTATATATTATTATTATATTATTATCATTATTATATTATTATTATTATATTATATTATCATCATTATTATTATATTATAATTATTATAGTGATATTATTATAATTATTATTATTATAGTATTATTACATTATTATTATTATAATATTATTATTATTATATTATTACATTATTATTATTATAATCATTTATTATTATTATTATTATCATTGTTATATTATTATTATAATTATATTATATATTATTATTATTATTATTATTATTATCAGTGTTATTATTATATTATAATTATTATAGTGATATTATTATAATATTATTATTATTATAGTATTATTACATTATTATTATTATAATATTATTATTATTATATTATTACATTATTATTATTATAATCATTATATTATTATTATTATTATCATTGTTATATTATTATTATAATTATTATTATATTATTATTATTATTATTATATTATTATCATTGTTATTATTATATTATAATTATTATAGTGATATTATTATTATATTATTATTATATTATTATTACATTATTATTATTATAATATTATTATTATTATATTATTACATTATTATTATTATAATCATTATATTATTATTATTATATTACTATCATTATTATATTATTATCATTATTATATTATAATGATATTATTATTATTATATTGTTATATTATTATTATTATTATTATAGTATTATTATTATTATTATAGTATTATTATTATATAATTATTATTATTATATTACTATCATTATTATATTATTACATTATTATTATTATAATCATTATTATATTATTACATTATTATTATTATAATCATTATATTATTATTATTATGATTATATATTATTACATTATTATTATATAATCATTATATTATTATTATTATTACTATCATTATTATAGTATTATCATTATTATATTATAATGATATTATTATTATTATTATTATTATAGTATTATTATTATTATTATAGTATTATTATTATTATTATAGTATTATTATTATTATAATCATTATTATATGATTACATTATTATTATTATAATCATTATTATATTATTACATTATTATTATTATTATATAATTATTATTATCATTATTATATTAGATCGACCAGCTGAAACACAGACTAAACAAGCTAGAGGAGGAATGTAAGATGGAGAGAAAACAGAGTCTGAAACTGAAGAACGACATCGAGAACCGACCGAGAAAAGAACAGATCTTCGAACTGGAGAGAGAGAACGAGGTTCTGAAGATCAAACTGCAGGAGCTGCAATCTATCATACAGGTACCCAACCCTTAACCCCTACCCTAACCCTAACCCTATCATACAGGTACCCAACCCTAACCCTTAACCCTAACACCTACCCTTAACTCTTAATCCCTAACACATACCCTTAACCCTAACCCCTACCCTTAACCCCTAACACCTACCCTTAACCCCCTAACCCCTAACACCTAACATCTAACCCCCAACACCTAACCCCCAACCCCTAACCCAAAGCCCTACCCTCAACCGTAACCCCTAACCCTACCCTTAACCCTTAACCCAAATCCCTAACCCTTAACCCCTACCCTTATAACCCCCAACCCCAAACCCTTAACCCTTAACCCCTAACCCTACCCCAACCCCCAACCCCAAACTCTTAACCCAAACCCTTAACCCCAACCCCAACCCCTTAACCCTAACCCTTAACCCTTAACCCCTACCCTTAACCCCCACCCCAAACTCTTAACCCTAACCCCTAACCCCCAATCCCCAACCCCTAACTCGTAACCCAAACCCCTACCCTTAACCCTTAACCCCCAACCCCAAACTCTTAACCCAAACCCTACCCGTAACCCTAACCACTAACCCCCAACCCCAAACCCTTAACCCCTACCCTTAACCCCCAACCCCAAACCCTTAACCCTTAACCCCTAACCCCTAACCCCAAACCCTTAAACCCTAACTCTTAACCCAAACTCCTACCCTTAACCTAACCACTAACCCCCAACCCCAAACCCTTTAACCCTAAACCCTTAACCCCACAACCCCAAACCCTTAACCCTTAACCCCAAACCCTTAACCCTAACCCTTAACCCCCAAACCCAAACTCTTAACCCTAACCCCTAACCCCCAATCCCCAACCCCTAACTCTTAACCCAAACCCCTACCCTTAACCCTTAACCCCCAACGCCCAACCCCAAACTCTTAACCCAAACCCTACCCGTAACCCCTAACTCCTACCCTTAACCCTTACCCATAACCCTAACCACTAACCCCAACTCCAAACTCTTAACACAAACCCCTACCCTTAACCCCTAACCCCTACCCGTAACCCTTTTACCCCTACCCCCTAACACCTACCCTTAACCCCTAACCCCTAACACCTAACATCTAACCCCCAACACCTAACCCCCAACCCCTAACCCAAAGCCCTACCCTCAACCGTTAACCCCTAACCCCTACCCTTAACCCTTAACCCAAATCCCTAACCCTTAACCCCTACCCTTAACCCCCAACCCCAAACCCTTAACCCTTAACCCCTAACCCCTACCCCAACCCCCAACCCCAAACTCTTAACCCAAACCCTGAACCCTCAACCCCAACCCCTTAACCCTAACCCTTAACCCTTAACCCCCAACCCCAAACTCTTAACCCTAACCCCTAACCCCCAATCCCCAACCCCTAACTCTTAACCCAAACCCCTACCCTTAACCCTTAACCCCCAACCCCAAACTCTTAACCCAAACCCTACCCTTAACCCTAACCACTAACCCCCAACCCCAAACTCTTAACCCAAACCCTTAACCCCCAACCCCAAACCCTTAACCCTTAACCCCTAACCCCTACTCTTAACCCTTAACCCAAATCCCTAACCCTTAACCCCTACCCTTAACCCCCAACCCCAAACCCTTAACCCTTAACCCCTAACCCCTACCCCCAAACCCTTAAACCCTAACTCTTAACCCAAACTCCTACCCTTAACCCTAACCACTAACCCCCAACCCCAAACCCTTTAACCCTAAACCCTTAACCCCCAACCCCAACCCTTAACCCTTAACCCCAAACCCTTAACCCTAACCCTTAACCCCCAAACCCAAACTCTTAACCCTAACCCCTAACCCCCAATCCCCAACCCCTAACTCTTAACCCAAACCCCTACCCTTAACCCTTAACCCCCAACGCCCAACCCCAAACTCTTAACCCAAACCCTACCCGTAACCCCTAACTCCTACCCTTAACCCTTACCCATAACCCTTAACCCTAACCACTAACCCCAACTCCAAACTCTTAACACAAACCCCTTACCCTTAACCCCTAACCCCTACCCGTAACCCCTTTACCCCTACCCCCTAACACCTACCCTTAACCCCTACCCATAATCCTTAACCCTTAACCCCTACCCATAACCCTTACCCCTACCCTTAACCCTTAACCCCTACCCATAACCCTTAACCACTAAACCCAAACCCCCAACCCCAAACTCTTAACCCAAACCCCTAACCCTTAACCCCTACCCTTAACCCCTAACCCCTACCCGTAACCCCTACCGTAACCCCTAACCCCTACCCGTAACCCCTTTACCCCTACCCCCTAACACCTACCCTTAACCCTTAACCCCTACCCATAATCCTTAACCCTTAACCCCTACCCATAACCCTTACCCCTACCCTTAACCCTTAACCCATACCCATAACCCTTAACCCCTACCCTTAACTCCTACCCATAACCCTTAACCCCAAACCCCCAACCCCAAACTCTTAACCCAAACCCCTTAACCCTAACCCTAACCCTAACCCAACCCTTAACCCCTACCCTAACCCTAACCCTATCATACAGGTACCCAACCCTAACCCTTAACCCTAACACCTACCCTTAACTCTTAATCCCTAAACACATACCCTTAACCCTAACCCCTACCTTAACCCCTAACACCTACCCTTAACCCCTAACCCCTAACACCTAACATCTAACCCCCAACACCTAACCCCCAACCCCTAACCCAAAGCCCTACCCTCAACCGTTAACCCCTAACCCCTACCCTTAACCCTTAACCCAAATCCCTAACCCTTAACCCCTACCCTTAACCCCCAACCCCAAACCCTTAACCCTTAACCCCTAACCCCTACCCCAACCCCCAACCCCAAACTCTTAACCCAAACCCTTAACCCCAACCCCAACCCCTTAACCCTAACCCTTAACCCTTAACCCCTACCCTTAACCCCCAACCCCAAACTCTTAACCCTAACCCCTAACCCCAATCCCCAACCCCTAACTCTTAACCCAAACCCCTACCCTTAACCCTTAACCCCCAACCCCAAACTCTTAACCCAAACCCTACCCTTAACCCTAACCACTAACCCCCAACCCCCAACCCCAAACCCTTAACCCCTACCCTTAACCCCCAACCCCAAACCCTTAACCCTTAACCCCTAACCCCTAACCCCAAACCCTTAAACCCTAACTCTTAACCCAAACTCCTACCCTTAACCCTAACCACTAACCCCCAACCCCAAACCCTTTAACCCTAAACCCTTAACCCCACAACCCCAAACCCTTAACCCTTAACCCCAAACCCTTAACCCTAACCCTTAACCCCCAAACCCAACTCTTAACCCTAACCCTAACCCCCAATCCCCAACCCCTAACTCTTAACCCAAACCCCTACCCTTAACCCTTAACCCCCAACGCCCCAACCCCAAACTCTTAACCCAAACCCTACCCGTAACCCCTAACTCCTACCCTTAACCCTTACCCATAACCCTAACCACTAACCCCAACTCCAAACTCTTAACACAAACCCCTACCCTTAACCCCTAACCCCTACCCGTAACCCTTTTACCCCTACCCCCTAACACCTACCCTTAACCCCTAACCCCTAACACCTAACATCTAACCCCCAACACCTAACCCCCAACCCCTAACCCAAAGCCCTACCCTCAACCGTTAACCCCTAACCCCTACCCTTAACCCTTAACCCAAATCCCTAACCCTTAACCCCTACCCTTAACCCCCAACCCCAAACCCTTAACCCTTAACCCCTAACCCCTACCCCAACCCCCAACCCAAACTCTTAACCCAAACCCTTAACCCTCAACCCCAACCCCTTAACCCTAACCCTTAACCCTTAACCCCAACCCCAAACTCTTAACCCTAACCCCTAACCCCCAATCCCCAACCCCTAACTCTTAACCCAAACCCCTACCCTTAACCCTTAACCCCCAACCCCAAACTCTTTAACCCAAACCCTACCCTTAACCCTAACCACTAACCCCCAACCCCAAACTCTTAACCCAAACCCTTAACCCCAACCCCAAACCCTTAACCCTTAACCCCTAACCCCTACTCTTAACCCTTAACCCAAATCCCTAACCCTTAACCCCTACCCTTAACCCCCAACCCCAAACCCTTAACCCTTAACCCCTAACCCCTACCCCCAAACCCTTAAACCCTAACTCTTAACCCAAACTCCTACCCTTAACCCTAACCACTAACCCCCAACCCCAAACCCTTTAACCCTAAACCCTTAACCCCCAACCCCAAACCCTTAACCCTTAACCCCAAACCCTTAACCCTAACCCTTAACCCCCAAACCCAAACTCTTAACCCTAACCCCTAACCCCCAATCCCCAACCCCTAACTCTTAACCCAAACCCCTACCCTTAACCCTTAACCCCCAACGCCCAACCCCAAACTCTTAACCCAAACCCTACCCGTAACCCCTAACTCCTACCCTTAACCCTTACCCATAACCCTTAACCCTAACCACTAACCCCAACTCCAAACTCTTAACACAAACCCCTACCCTTAACCCCTAACCCCTACCCGTAACCCCTTTACCCCTACCCCCTAACACCTACCCTTAACCCCTACCCATAATCCTTAACCCTTAACCCCTACCCATAACCCTTACCCCTACCCTTAACCCTTAACCCCTACCCATAACCCTTAACCACTAAACCCAAACCCCCAACCCCAAACTCTTAACCCAAACCCCTAACCCTTAACCCCTACCCTTAACCCCTAACCCCTACCCGTAACCCCTACCGTAACCCCTAACCCCTACCCGTAACCCCTTTACCCCTACCCCCTAACACCTACCCTTAACCCTTAACCCCTACCCATAATCCGTAACCCTTAACCCCTACCCATAACCCTTACCCCTACCCTTAACCCTTAACCCATACCCATAACCCTTAACCCCTACCCTTAACTCCTACCCATAACCCTTAACCCCAAACCCCAACCCCAAACTCTTAACCCAAACCCCTTAACCCTAACCCTAACCCTAACCCAACCCTTAACCCCTACCCTAACCCTAACCCTATCATACAGGTACCCAACCCTAACCCTTAACCCTAACACCTACCCTTAACTCTTAATCCCTAACACATACCCTTAACCCTAACCCCTACCCTTAACCCCTAACACCTACCCTTAACCCCTAACCCCTAACACCTAACATCTAACCCCCAACACCTAACCCCCAACCCCTAACCAAAGCCCTACCCTCAACCGTTAACCCCTACCCTTAACCCTTAACCCAAATCCCTAACCCTTAACCCCTACCCTTAACCCCCAACCCCAAACCCTTAACCCTTAACCCCTAACCCCTACCCCCAACCCCCAACCCCAACCCCTTAACCCTAACCCTTAACCCTTAACCCCTACCCTTAACCCCCAACCCCAAACTCTTAACCCTAACCCCTAACCCCCAATCCCCAACCCCTAACTCTTAACCCAAACCCCTACCCTTAACCCTTAACCCCCAACCCCAAACTCTTAACCCAAACCCTACCCTTAACCCTAACCACTAACCCCCAACCCCCAACCCCAAACTCTTAACCCAAACCCTTAACCCCCAACCCCAAACCCTTAACCCTAACCCTTAACCCCTAACCCTACTCTTAACCCTTAACCCAAATCCCTAACCCTTAACCCCTACCCTTAACCCCCAACCCCAAACCCTTAACCCTTAACCCCTAACCCCTACCCCCAAACCCTTAAACCCTAACTCTTAACCCAAACTCCTACCCTTAACCCTAACCACTAACCCCAACCCCAAACCCTTTAACCCTAAACCCTTAACCCCCAACCCCAAACCCTTAACCCTTAACCCCAAACCCTTAACCCTAACCCTTAACCCCCAAACCCAAACTCTTAACCCTAACCCCTAACCCCCAACCCCAAACTCTTAACCCAAATCCTACCCTTAACCCCTAACTCCTACCCTTAACCCTTACCCATAACCCTTAACCCTAACCACTAACCCCAACTCCAAACTCTTAACACAAACCCCTACCCTTAACCCCTAACCCCTACCCGTAACCCCTTTACCCCTACCCCCTAACACCTACCCTTAACCCTTAACCCCTACCCATAATCCTTAACCCTTAACCCCTACCCATAATCCTTAACCCCTACCCATAATCCTTAACCCCTACCCATAACCCTTAACCACTAACCCCAAACCCCCAACCCCAAACTCTTAACCCAAACCCCTAACCCGAACCCTTAACCCCTACCCTTAACCCCTAACCCCTACCCGTAACCCCTAACTCCTACCCGTAACCCCTAACCCCTACCCTTAACCCATACCCATAACCCTTACCCCTACCCTTAACCCTTAACCCCTACCCATAACCCTTAACCACTAAACCCAAACCCCCAACCCCAAACTCTTAACCCAAACCCCTAACCCTTAACCCCTACCCTTAACCCCTAACCCCTACCCGTAACCCCTACCCGTAACCCGTAACCCCTACCCGTAACCCCTAACCCCTACCCTTAACCCTTAACCCATACCCATAACCCTTAACCCCTACCCTTAACTCCTACCCATAACCCTTAACCCCAAACCCCCAACCCCAAACTCTTAACCCAAACCCCTTAACCCTAACCCTTAACCCCTACCCTTAACCCTTAACCCCTACCCATAACCCTAACCCCTACCCGTAACCCCTAACTCCTACCCGTAACCCCTAACCCCTACCCTTAACCCATACCCATAACCCTTACCCCTACCCTTAACCCTTAACCCCTACCCATAACCCTTAACCACTAAACCCAAACCCCCAACCCCAAACTCTTAACCCAAACCCCTAACCCTTAACCCCTACCCTTAACCCCTAACCCCTACCCGTAACCCCTACCCGTAACCCCTAACCCCTTCCCGTAACCCCTAACCCCTACCCTTAACCCTTAACCCATACCCATAACCCTTAACCCCAAACCCCCAACCCCAAACTCTTAACCCAAACCCCTTAACCCTAACCCTTAACCCCTACCCTTAACCCCTACCCATAACCCTTACCCATAACCCTTAACCCCTACCCTTAACCCCTAACCCTAACCCCTAACCCTTAACCCTTAGCCTATAACCTTTATTTATTTAACTTTGGGAATCCAAATGATACATTCATTCTACTTTCTCCCCTGGATGTGTGTGTGTGTGTGCACGTGTGTGTGCACGTGTGTGTGCATGTGTGTGTTTGTGTGCATGTGTGTGTGTTTGTGCATGTGTGTGTGCGTGCGTCTGCGTGTGTGTTTGTGTGTGTGCGTGTGTAGCCAGGGCCTCTGCCTGCGTCTGACAAGGCGATCCTGGACATTCTGGAACACGACCGCCAGGAGGCGTTAGAAGACAGACAAGACCTGGTCAACAGACTGTACAACCTGCATGAGGAGATACGGCAGGCGGAGGAGCTACGAGACAAGGTTATTATAGTAGTATTACTGTACAACCTGCATGAGGAGATACGGCAGGCGGAGGAGCTACGAGACAAGGTTATTATAGTAGCATTACTGTACAACCTGCATGAGGAGATACGGCAGGCGGAGGAGCTACGAGACAAGGTTATTATAGTAGTATTACTGTACAACCTGCATGAGGAGATACGGCAGGCTGAGGAGCTACGAGACAAGGTTATTATAGTAGTATTACTGTACAACCTGCATGAGGAGATACGGCAGGCGGAGGAGCTACGAGACAAGGTTATTATAGTAGTATTACTGTACAACTTGCATGAGGAGATACGGCAGGCGGAGGAGCTACGAGACAAAGTTATTATAGTAGTATTATAGTAGTATTAGGTTATACACACACAGGGGAAAAAAGATGTTGAGCAAACTCAAAATATCAAGGCAACCAGCTGCAGTAGGATTTCTATTTCTGAACCAATATACTGTACATTCTCAATATGAATTATGTCAATACATACAGTACATACAGTGCATGACATACAGTATATTGTATCATTAGGCCTTCCTTTGAGAGTCACACCCTAACAGTGTTCTGAAACTCCTGGTTTACAAGCCACATCAAGCCAGCAAGTCACATATTTCTGGCTTGCAAAGTGATGTGTAATTCCTACTGGAATACAGCCAGACTGAGGTTATCCAACAATTGACAACTGCATTCAGAATGACTGCCGGGGTAGGGAAGATTGACTAATGAGACTACCTCATTCATCTGAACTGGATCAACCGTCTTAGTAACAGGTACTATATGTGCAACTACCAACAGATTGGATTAGTTTAGAAATACAGTGTGTTGTTTACCTTTTGTAGCACAAGACTAATCAAGCAGTCAATTAACATAAAACAGTACAGGTATTGAAACAAACAATTCTGAAAATCAACCTGCAATACAGAATGCTGGGAAATATGATAATGATGGGTGTGGTTTTAAGTAGCATTGAGCAAACATGAATTAGTGATTTCACTCAACAAGTTCATTGAAAAGTGCACCTCACAGATGGAACAATTTTGAGCGAATTAGAATCTAGTGCTGAGCGAATTAGAATCTAGTGCTGAGCGAATTAGAATCTAGTGCTGAGCGAATTAGAATCTAGTGCTGAGCGAATTAGAATCTAGTGCTGAGCGAATTAGAATCTAGAGCTGAGCGAATTAGAATCTAGTGCTGAGCGAATTAGAATCTAGTGCTGAGCGAATTAGAATATAGTGTTGAGCGAATTAGAATCTAGCGCTGAGCGAGTTATAATCTAGTGCTGAGCGAATTAGAATCTAGTGCTGAGCGAATTAGAATCTAGTGCTGAGCGAATTAGAATCTAGTGCTGAGCGAATTAGAATCTAGTGCTGAGCGAATTAGAATCTAGTGCTGAGCGAATTAGAATCTAGTGCTGAGCGAATTAGAATCTAGTGCTGAGCGAATTAGAATCTAGTGCTGAGCGAATTAGAATCTAGTGTTGAGCGAATTAGAATCTAGTGCTGAGCGCATTAGAATCTAGTGCTGAGCGAGTTAGAATCTAGTGCTGAGCGCATTAGAATCTAGTGCTGAGCGAATTAGAATCTAGTGCTGAGCGAATTAGAATCTAGTGTTGAGCGAGTTAGAATCTAGTGCTGAGCGCATTAGAATCTAGTGCTGAGCGAATTAGAATCTAGTGCTGAGCGAATTAGAATCTAGTGCTGAGCGAATTAGAATCTAGCGCTGAGCGAATTAGAATCTAGTGCTGAGCGAATTAGAATCTAGCGCTGAGCGAATTAGAATCTAGTGTTGAGTTTACTAGAAATCCTGCATCTGGTTGATATTTAAGTTGAATCTACTTGACTTCTGTCTGTATCATTTCTGAATTGTGAATCAACCCCTAGTCCCTGATCCTGACGTGTGTGTGTGTGTGTGTGTGTGTGTGTGTGTGTGTGTGTGTGTGTGTGTGTGTGTGTGTCTAGTACCTTGAGGAGAAAGAGGATCTGGAGCTCAGGAGCTCTACACTACAGAAGGACTGTGAGATGTACAGAAACAGGATGAACACCATCATTATACAGCTGGAGGAGGTGGAGAAGGAGAGAGACCAGGTAACACACACACACACACACACACACACACACACACACACACACACACACACACACAGAGAGAGAGAGAGAGAGAGAGAGAGACACAGACACGCAGACAACAACAACAATAACAGAGACATCTTGTGTCAAGCATTGTAAACAGTGTGTGTGTGTGTGTGTGTTACCTGGTCTCTCTCCTTCTCCACCTCCTCCAGCTGTATAATGATGGTGTGTGTGTGTGTGTGCGTGCGTGCGTGCGTGTGTGTGCAGGCGTTCCGAGCCAGAGATGAAGCCCAGCACCAATTCTCTCAGGGTCTGGTTGATAAAGACAAGTACAGGAAACAGGTGAGTTAGAGTTAGCGAACAGTATTTACTCATGAACTTGATTTGTTTGTTTTCCTGAAGTGTTTGTTTTGTCTACTTTTCGCCAGTTGTTTTGTGAAGTAAACTCCTCCTGGAGTTGTGGGACATTTACAACCTAGCTAGCTTGGGTTAGGGTTACTGTGGGACTGTTACAACCTAGCTAGCTAGGGTTAGGGTTACTGTGGGACTGTTACAACCTAGCTAGCTTGGGTTAGGGTTACTGTGGGACTGTTACAACCTAGCTAGCTTGGGTTAGGGTTAGGGTCACTGTGGGACTGTTACAACCTAGCTAGCTTGGGTTAGGGATACTGTGGGACTGTTACAACCTAGCTAGCTTGGGTTAGGGTTAGGGTTACTGTGGGACTGTTACAACCTAGCTAGCTTGGGTTAGGGATACTGTGGGACTGTTACAACCTAGCTAGCTTGGGTTAGGGTTAGGGTTACTGTGGGACTGTTACAACCTAGCTAGCTTGGGTTAGGGTTACTGTGGGACTGTTACAACCTATCTAGCTTGGGTTAGGGTTACTGTGGGACTGTTACAACCTAGCTAGCTTTGGTTAGGGTTAGGGTTACTGTGGGACTGTTACAACCTAGCTAGCTTGGGTTAGGGTTAGGGTTACTGTGGGACTGTTACAACCTAGCTAGCTTGGGTTAGGGTTAGGGTTACTGTGGGACTGTTACAACCTATCTAGCTTGGGTTAGGGTTACTGTGGGACTGTTACAACCTAGCTAGCTTTGGTTAGGGTTAGGGTTACTGTGGGACTGTTACAACCTAGCTAGCTTGGGTTAGGGTTAGGGTTACTGTGGGACTGTTACAACCTAGCTAGCTTGGGTTAGGGTTACTGTGGGACTGTTACAACCTAGCTAGCTTTGGTTAGGGTTAGGGTTACTGTGGGACTGTTACAACCTAGCTAGCTTGGGTTAGGGTTACTGTGGGACTGTTACAACCTAGCTAGCTTGGGTTAGGGTTACTGTGGGACTGTTACAACCTAGCTAGCTTGGGTAGGGTTACTGTGGGACTGTTACAACCTAGCTAGCTTGGGTTAGGGTTACTGTGGGACTGTTACAACCTAGCTAGCTAGGGTTAGGGTTACTGTTCCTTCAGTCTGACCCCCTCCCTGTTCCCACAGTCTGATCCCCTCCCTGTTCCCTCAGTCTGACCCCCTCCCTGTTCCCATTGTCTGACCCCCTCCCTGTTCCTTCAGTCTGACCCCCTCCCTGTTCCTTCAGTCTGACCCCCTCCCTGTTCCCACAGTCTGATCCTCTCCCTGTTCCCACAGTCTGATCCTCTCCCTGTTCCCACAGTCTGATCCTCTCCCTGTTCCCACAGTCTGACCCCCTCCCTGTTCCCACAGTCTGATCCTCTCCCTGTTCCCACAGTCTGATCCACTCCCTGTTCCCACAGTCTGACCCCCTCCCTGTTCCCACAGTCTGACCCCCTCCCTGTTCCCACAGTCTGATCCTCTCCCTGTTCCCACAGTCTGACTCCCTCCCTGTTCCCACAGTCTGACCCCCTCCCTGTTCCCATAGTCTGACAACAAGATCCTTCATGTCTCTCTTCCCTCATACTCACCCCACAACATTGACAGATGCCTCATCTCCTTCCTCAACATCAACGCTGTTAACCCCCTCCAACTCTCTGATGCCTCCCCATTTTACCCTCATAACAGCCTCAATTCGTTGTGGCATGGACTCTACAAGGTGGGATGCTGGCCCATGATGACTCCAATGTTTAACACAGTTGGCTGGATGTCCATTGAGTGGTGGACCATTCTTGATACACACAGGAAACTGTTCAACGTGAAAAACCCAGCAGTGTTGCAGTTCTTGACACAAACCGGTGCACCTGGCACCTACTACCATACCCCGTTCAAAGCCACTTAAATATTTTGTCTTGAATGAAGCAGCTGCCTGTAAGCTGCCGAGCGTCTGTGGAGAAGCTAGCTACTTTGTGCTACTGGCAAATGGTGATGCTAACCGTTAAGCTAACATTAGCTAGCAAGCGAACTGGCACTGACAGTATGGGATAATGGAGAGTGAATTAAATTATTTCTTCATCATCTTGTTAGATAGCTAGCTTGGTACAGCACTTTGTGTTGTGTGCATTGTGCTGCACTCACCAGCCCATTGGTTTCATATGAAGTGTGTGTGTAACTTCCTGGTTCAATTAGCAAGCTAATATTAGCTAGCTAACTAATGTAATGAGCTAGTGCACATTATAAAACCTAACACAAATCCTTCTTCAAGCACCAAACTCCGTAGCTTGATGTAAAATATGTAAAGACTCTTGAAAACAACATGAAGTTGTCTGGTTTTTGGATGAAAAGAGGGGAGGAGCACCCTGGAAAAAGCACCCTCCTTTCCCTTTTTCTTGTCACTCCAGTGAGATCCCCTGAGTGGACGTTCGTGCTCTCTGATTGGCTCAAAGTCAAGTAGTTGGCCACTGCCGAACATTGCGTTTCTACAAGTATAAACCCCAGGGCAAGAGAGGGAACGGCTGTGTTAACAACCTATCGGTTACCGGCCCAACGCTCTAACCACTAGGCTACCCTGCAGCCCCAGGGCAAGAGAGGGAACGGCCTCCCACCGTGATAACAACCTATCGGTTACTGGCCCAACGCTCTAACCACTAGGCTACCCTGCCGCCCCAGGGCAAGAGAGGGAACGGCCTCCCACCGTGATAACAACCTATCGGTTACCGGCCCAACGCTCTAACCACTAGGCTACCCTGCAGCCCCAGGGCAAGAGAGGGAACGGCCTCCCACCGTGATAACAACCTATCGGTTACCGGCCCAACGCTCTAACCACTAGGCTACCCTGCCGCCCCAGGGCAAGAGAGGGAACGGCCTCCCACCGTGATAACAACCTATCGGTTACCGGCCCAACGCTCTAACCACTAGGCTACCCTGCCGCCCCAGGGCAAGAGAGGGAACGGCCTCCCACCGTGATAACAACCTATCGGTTACCGGCCCAACGCTCTAACCACTAGGCTACCCTGCCGCCCCAAGGCAAGAGAGGGAACGGCCTCCCACCGTGATAACAACCTATCGGTTACCGGCCCAACGCTCTAACCACTAGGCTACCCTGCTGCCCCAGGGCAAGAGAGGGAACGGCCTCCCACCTTGTTAACAACCTATCGGTTACCAGCCCAACTCTCTAACCACTAGGCTACCCTGCTGCCCCAGGGCATAAGAGGGAACGGCCTCCCACCGTGATAACAACCTATCGGCAGTCAGATTTCTTGGTGTGTCTGATTAGGATTAAATTAGTTCATCTGAATTCTTATCAACATTTGCTAATTTGGTGTCCTGTTTTGTGACACACCTCTCTCTCTCTCTGTGTGTGTGTGTGTGTGTGTATGTGTGTGTGTGTGTGTGTGTGTGTGTGTGTGTGTGTGTGTGTGTGTGTGTGTGTGTGTGTGTGTAGATCAGAGAGTTGGAGGAGAGGAGTGATGAGCTGCACATAGTGATTGTTCATAAAGATGCTAAGATCGTCACTTTGGAGTCCAGACTGAGACGCCTATCGAAAGATACTGCTACGGACCAGGTAACACACACACACGTGCACGCACGCACGCACGCACACACACACACACACACACACACACACACACACACACACACACACACACACACGCACATGCACACACACGCGCACACACGCGCATTTCTCTGTATCTCTCTCTCTCTCTCTTTCAGAGTTTGCCCAGAGACATCCCCCCAACTGTCATCGCTCAGGTGATGGGGGAGGAGCCTAAATCTCTTGGCCAATCAGAGGGCTCCAGTGACGAGTCGCCAGAGGAGAAGTTCTTCCTTCCAGAACCCCGCCTCAAGAGACGACCCAACCTGAAAGCAGTGGTCAGCACACACACACACACACACACACACACACACACACACACACACACACACACCCACCCACCCACCCACCCACCCACCCACCCACCCACACACCCACCCACCCACCCACCCACCCACAACACTGTGTTTGTGCTGTGTAGATTACCAGAGTGAAGTCTCCAGTCTCCACCCCCAAAACTCTGGACCCGCCAATCAACACAGAGGACATTCTCCGTGCAGGTACTAAACATATGGCAGGTCATCATTAGATGCTCAACATGGACCTGGAAGGCCCACAGGCATATTGGCATCCATATGGGAAAATATTGAGAAAGAAAGGTGTGTGTGTGTGTGTGTGTTCAGCTGGTGGTGGAGCGTCTCCAGATGTGATGATGTCAGAGAGTAACCTAACCCTGACCCTGAGCAGCACATGTCCCCCCTCCCCTTCCCACTCCCCCTTCCCCATCCGCCCCAACACAGAGCTGCCCAGCAAGGCTACCATGGTGAGTCTACACGCACACACACACACACACACACACACACACACACACACACACACACACACACACACACACACACACACACACACACACACACACACCAGGCTGTTTACATTGACCCCCAAGCCATAAGACTGCTGAACAGCTCATCAAATGGCTACCAGACTGTTTACATTGACCCCCAAGACTGCTGAGCAGCTCATCAAATGGCTACCAGACTGTTTGCATTGACCCCCAAGACTGCTGAGCACACACACACACACACACACACACACACACACATATTACCTCAACTACCAACACTGCTGTTACTCTGTTTATTATCTATCCTGACTAGTCCCTTTACCCCTACCTACATTATATTACCTACAACTACCTGGTACCCCTGCACATTGACTCAGTACTGGTACTCCTTGTATAGGAGGGCTTGTTAGTAAGCGTTTCACGGTACTTTTGTGGAGAAAGGGCTTGTAAGCACGGTAAAGTCTACACCTGTTGTATTTGACGCATGTGAAAATCAAGTAGATTTGTATTTGATTTGACACACCTGCACCCTCTTACCTGTGTGTTGTGTCATGGTAACCTGTGTTTAGCTGCGCTACCGTAACGACAGCATCATGTCCACCAACCCCGAGCCGCCAGGAAACGCATCACTGGTCCGTCGGACGCGAGAGGGAGAGACTGACTTCCAGCCCCGCGGGTACACTTCACCCTACACCCTAAACACTTCACCCTACACCCTAAACACTTCACCCTACACCCTAAACACTTCACCCTACACCCTAAACACTTCACCCTACACCCTAAACACTTCACCCTACACCCTAAACACTTCACCCTACTCCCTAAACACTTCACCCTACACCCTAAACACTTCACCCTACACACTAAACACTTCACCCTACTCCCTACACCCTAAACACTTCACCCTACACCCTAAACACTTCACCCTACTCCCTAAACACTTCACCCTACACCCTACACCCTAAACACTTCACCCTACACCCTAAACACTTCACCCTACACCCTAAACACTTCACCCTACACCGTAGACACTTCACCCTACACCCTAAACACTTCACCCTACACCCTAAACATTTCACCCTACTCCCTAAACACTTCACCCTACACCCTAAACACTTCACCCTACACACTAAACACTTCACCCTACACCCTAAACACTTCACCCTACTCCCTACACCCTAAACACTTCACCCTACACCCTAAACACTTCACCCTACACCCTAAACACTTCACCCTACACCCTAAACACTTCACCCTACACCCTAGACACTTCACCCTACTCCCTAAACACTTCACCCTACTCACTAAACACTTCACCCTACACCCTAAACACTTCACCCTACTCCCTACACCCTAAACACTTCACCCTACTCCCTACACCCTATACACTTCACCCTAAACACTTCACCCTACACCCTAAACACTTCACCCTACACCGTAGACACTTCACCCTACACCCTAAACACTTCACCCTACACCCTAAACATTTCACCCTACTCCCTAAACACTTCACCCTACACCCTAAACACTTCACCCTACACACTAAACACTTCACCCTACACCCTAAACACTTCACCCTACTCCCTACACCCTAAACACTTCACCCTACACCCTCAACACTTCACCCTGAACCCTAAGCACTTCACCCTAAACCCTAAACACTACACCCTAAACACTTCACACCCTAAACACTTCACATCCTAAACACTTCACCCAACATCCTAAACACTTCACCCTAACCCCTACACCCTAAACACTTCACCCTACTCCCTACACCCTAAACACGTCACCCTACACCCTAAACCATTTACCCTACACCCTACACCCTTTACCCTTTACCCTAAACCATTTACCCTACACCCTTTACCCTAAACCATTTACCCTACACCCTTTACCCTATACCCTAAACCATTTACCCTACACCGTATACCCTACACCCTTTACCCTATACCATAAACACTTCACCCTACTCCCTAAACACTTCACCCTACTCCCTACACCCTAAACACTTCACCCTACACCCTACACCCTAAATACTTCACCCTACTCCCTACACCCTAAACAATTCTCCCTACACCCAAATCATTTCACCCTACACCCTGAACAATTCTCCCTACACCCTAAACACTTCACCCTACACCGTAAACACTTCACCCTACAACCTAAAAACTTCACACCCTAAACGTTTCACACCCTAAACACTTCACCCAACATCTTAAACACTTCACCCTACTCCCTACACCCTAAACACGTCACCCTACAGCCTAAACACTTCACCCTACACCCTAAACCATTTAGCCTACACCCTAAACCATTTAGCCTACACCCTTTACCCTATACCCTACACCCTTTACCCTACACCCTATACCCTACACCCTTTACCCTATACCCTATACCCTAAACACTTCACCCTACTCCCTACACCCTAAACCCTTCACCCTACACCCTAAACACTTCACCCTACACCCTACACCCTAAACACTTCACCCTACACCCTAGACACTTCACCCTACTCCCTAAACACTTCACCCTACTCCCGAAACACTTCACCCTACTCCCTAAACACTTCACCCTACTCCCTAAACACTTCACCCTACATCCTAAACACTTCACCCTACTCCCTACACCTTAAACACGTCACCCTACAGCCTAAACACTTCACCCTACACCCTAAACCATTTAGCCTACACCCTTTACCCTATACCCTACACCCTACACGCTATACCCTACACCCTTTACCCTAAACCATTTACCCTACAACCTTCTTCCTTTAACCTATACAGTGCCTTGCGAAAGTATTCGGCCCCCTTGAATTTTGCAACCTTTTGCCACATTTCAGGCTTCAAACATAAAGATATAAAACTGTATTTTTTTGTGAAGAATCAACAACAAGTGGGACACAATCATGAAGTGGAACGACATTTATTGGATATTTCAAACTTTTTAACAAATCAAAAACTGAAAAATTGGGCGTGCAAAATTATTCAGCCCCCTTAAGTTAATACTTTGTAGCGCCACCTTTTGCTGCGATTACAGCTGTAAGTCGCTTGGGTATGTCTCTATCAGTTTTGCACATCGAGAGACTGACATTTTTTCCCATTCCTCCTTGCAAAACAGCTCGAGCTCAGTGAGGTTGGATGGAGAGCATTTGTGAACAGCAGTTTTCAGTTCTTTCCACAGATTCTCGGTTGGATTCAGGTCTGGACTTTGACTTGGCCATTCTAACACCTGGATATGTTTATTTTTGAACCATTCCATTGTAGATTTTGCTTTATGTTTTGGATCATTGTCTTGTTGGAAGACAAATCTCCGTCCCAGTCTCAGGTCTTTTGCAGACTCCATCAGGTTTTCTTCCAGAATGGTCCTGTATTTGGCTCCATCCATCTTCCCATCAATTTTAACCATCTTCCCTGTCCCTGCTGAAGAAAAGCAGGCCCAAACCATGATGCTGCCACCACCATGTTTGACAGTGGGGATGGTGTGTTCAGCTGTGTTGCTTTTACGCCAAACATAACGTTTTGCATTGTTGCCAAAAAGTTCAATTTTGGTTTCATCTGACCAGAGCACCTTCTTCCACATGTTTGGTGTGTCTCCCAGGTGGCTTGTGGCAAACTTTAAACTACACTTTTTATGGATGTCTTTAAGAAATGGCTTTCTTCTTGCCACTCTTCCATAAAGGCCAGATTTGTGCAATATACGACTGATTGTTGTCCTATGGACAGAGTCTCCCACCTCAGCTGTAGATCTCTGCAGTTCATCCAGAGTGGTCATGGGCCTCTTGGCTGCATCTCTGATCAGTCTTCTCCTTGTATGAGCTGAAAGTTTAGAGGGACGGCCAGGTCTTGGTAGATTTGCAGTGGTCTGATACTCCTTCCATTTCAATATTATCGCTTGCATAGTGCTCCTTGGGATGTTTAAAGCTTGGGAAATCTTTTTGTATCCAAATCCGGCATTAAACTTCTTCACAACAGTATCTCGGACCTGCCTGGTGTGTTCCTTGTTCTTCATGATGCTCTCTGCGCTTTTGACGGACCTCTGAGACTATCACAGTGCAGGTGCATTTATACGGAGACTTGATTACACACAGGTGGATTGTATTTATCATCAGTAGTCATTTAGGTCAACATTGGATCATTCAGAGATCCTCACTGAACTTCTGGAGAGAGTTTGCTGCACTGAAAGTAAAGGGGCTGAATAATTTTGCACGCCCAATTTTTCAGTTTTTGATTTGTTAAAAAAGTTTGAAATATCCAATAAATGTCGTTCCACTTCATGATTGTGTCCCACTTGTTGTTGATTCTTCACAAAAAAATACAGTTTATATCTTTATGTTTGAAGCCTGAAATGTGGCAAAAGGTCGCAAAGTTCAAGGGGGCCGAATACTTTCGCAAGGCACTGTACACTACAGCCTTCTCCCTTTACCCTTTACCCTACACCCTTTACCCTACACCCTTTGCACTACACCCTTTACCCTATACCCTATATCCTTTACCCTACACCCTATACCCTACACCCTTTACCCTACACCATTTACCCTATACCCTTTACCCTACACCATTTACGCTACACCCTTTACACTACAACCTTTACCCTACACCCTTTACCCCTCCACATTTACGCTACACCCTTTACCCTATACTCTTTACCCTACACCCTTTACCCTACACCATTTACCCTACACCATTTACCCTACACCCTTTACCCTACACCCTTTACCCTACACCCTTTACCCTACACCCTTTACCCTACACCCTTTGCACTACACCCTTTACCCTATACCCTATATCCTTTACCCTACACCCTATACCCTACACCCTTTACCCTACACCATTTACCCTATACCCTTTACCCTACACCATTTACGCTACACCCTTTACACTACAACCTTTACCCTACACCCTTTACCCCTCCACATTTACGCTACACCCTTTACCCTACACCCTTTACCCTATACCCTTTACCCTACACCATTTACGCTACACCCTTTACACTACAACCTTTACCCTACACCCTTTACCCCTCCACATTTACGCTACACCCTTTACCCTACACCATTTACGCTACACCCTTTACCCTATACTCTTTACCCTACACCCTTTACCCTACACCATTTACCCTACACCCTTTACCCTACACCCTTTACCCTACACCCTTTACCCTATACCCTTTACCCTACACCCTTTACCCTACACCCTTTACCCTATACCCTTTACCCTACACCCTTTACCCTACACCCTTTACACTACACCCTTTACCCTACACCCTTTACCCTACACCCTTTACCCTACACCATTTACCCTATACCCTTTACCCTACACCATTTACCCTATACCCTTTACCCTACACCCTTTACCCTACACCCTTTACACTATACCCTTTACCCTACACCATTTACCCTATACCCTTTACCCTACACCATTTACCCTATACCCTTTACCCTACACCCTTTACCCTACACCCTTTACACTATACCCTTTACCCTACACCATTTACCCTATACCCTTTACCCTACACCCTTTACCCTACACCCTTTACACTACACCCTTTACCCTACACCCTTTACCCTACACCCTTTACCCTACACCCTTTACCCTACACCCTTTACCCTACACCCTTTACCCTATACCCTTTACCCTACACCCAATACATTGGAAAAAGGTTTCAAACTTCTGACTACATTTTTCCTTCTCTGTTTCAGCCTCTGTGACTTTGAATATGAGTGTGTAGACAACATGGATTATGGTAAGGTACCTGAGACTGTAGATGTCCTATACCCTACAGCCCCATACTGTAGACTCTATACCTTACAGCCCCAAACTATGGACCCTATACCCTACAGCCCCATTTTATAGACCTTATACCCTACAGCCCCAAACTATAGACCCTATACCCTACTGCTCCATACTGTATACCTGTAGACCCTCTACCCTACAGCCCCATACTGTATACATCTAGACCCTATACCCTACAGTCCCATACTGTATACCTATAGACCCTATACCCTACTGCCCCATACTGTAGACCCTATACCCTACTGCCCCATACTGTATACCTGTAGACCCTCTACCCTAAAGCCCCAGACTGTATACCTATAGACCCTATACCCTACAGCCCCATACTGTATACCTCTAGACCCTATACCCTACAGTCCCATACTGTATACCTATAGACCCTATACCCTACTGCCCCATACTGTAGACCCTATACCCTACTGCCCCATACTGTATACCTGTAGACCCTCTACCCTAAAGCCCCAGACTGTATACCTATAGACCCTATACCCTACAGCCCCATACTGTATACCTATAGACCCTATATCCTACAGCCCCATACTGTAGATCTTATACCCTACAGTCCCATATTGTAGACCCTATACCCTACAGCACCATACTCTAAACCCTATACCCTACAGTCCCATATTGTAGACCCTATACCCTACAGCCCCATAATCTAGCCCCTATACCCTACAGCCCCATACTCTAGATCCTATACACTACAGTCCCATATTGTAGACCCTATACCCTGCAGCCCCATACTCTAGACCCTATACCCTGCAGTCCCATACTGTATACCTATAGACCCTATACCCTACTGCCCCATACTGTAGACCCTATACCCTACAGGCCTATACTGTATACTTCTAGACCCTATACCCTACTGCCCCATACTATAGACCTATAGACCGTATACCCTACAGCCCCATACTGTAGACCCTATACCCTACTGCCCCATACTGTAGACCCTATACCCTACAGGCCCATACTGTATACTTCTAGACCCTATACCCTACTGCCACATAATACAGACCCTATACCCTACAGCCCCATACTGTATACCTATAGACCCTATACCATACTGCCCCATACTGTAGACCCTATACCCTAAAGCCCCATACTGTATACCTGTAGACCCTATACCATACTGCCCCATAAAGGTATACCTATAGACCCTATACCCTACAGTCCCATACTGTAGACCCTATACCCTACTGCTCCATACTGTATACCTGTAGACCCTCTACCCTACAGCCCCATACTGTATACCTCTAGACCCTATACCCTACAGCCCCATAAAGGTATACCTATAGACCCTATACCCTACAGTCCCATACTGTATACCTATAGACCCTATACCCTACTGTCCCATACTGTAGACCCTATACCCTACTGCCCCATACTGTATACCTGTAGACCCTCTACCCTAAAGCCCCAGACTGTATACCTATAGACCCTATACCCTACTGCCCCATACTGTAGACCCTATACCCCTAAAGCCCCATACTGTATACCCATAGACCCTATACCCTAGAGCCCCATACTGTATACCTATAGACCCTATACCCTACAGCCCCATACTGTATACCTATAGACCCTATATCCTACAGCCCCATACTGTAGACCTTATACCCTACAGTCCCATATTGTAGACCCTATACCCTACAGCACCATACTCTAAACCCTATACCCTACAGTCCCATATTGTAGACCCTACACCCTGCTGCCCCATACTCTAGCCCCTATACCCTACAGCCCCAAACTCTAGACCCTATACCCTACAGTCCCATATTGTAGACCCTATACCCTGCAGCCCCATACTCTAGACCCTATACCCTGCAGTCCCATACTGTATACCCATAGACCCTACAGGTCCATACTGTATACTTCTAGACCCTATACCCTACTGCCCCATAATATAGACCCTATACCCTACAGCCCCATACTGTATACCTATAGACCCTATACCCTACAGCCCCATACTGTATACCTATAGACCCTATACCCTACTGCCCCATACTGTAGACCCTATACCCTACAGGTCCATACTGTATACTTCTAGACCCTATACCCTACTGCCCCATAATATAGACCCTATACCCTACAGCCCCATACTGTATACCTATAGACCCTATACCCTACAGCCCCATACTGTATACCTATAGACCCTATACCATACTGCCCCATACTGTAGACCCTATACCCTAAAGACCCATACTGTATACCTGTAGACCCTATACCCAACTGCCCCATAAAGGTATACCTATAGACCCTATACCCTACAGTCCCATACTGTATACCTATAGACCCTATACCCTACTGCCCCATACTGTAGACCCTATACCCTACTGCCCCATACTGTATACCTGTAGACCCTCTACCCTAAAGCCCCATACTCTAGACCCTATACCCTACAGTCCCATACTGTATATCTGTAGACCCTATACCCTACTGCCCCATACTGTAGACCTATAGACCGTATACCCTACAGCCCCATACTGTAGACCCTATACCCTACTGCCCCATACTGTATACCTGTAGACCCTCTACCCTACAGCCCCATACTCTAGACCCTATACCCTACAGTCCCATACTGTATACCTGTAGACCCTATACCCTACTGCCCCATACTGTAGACCTATAGACCGTATACCCTACAGCCCCATACTGTAGACCCTATACCCTACTGCCCCATACAGTAGACCCTCTACCCTACAGCCCCATACTGTATACCTATCGACCCTATACCCTACAGCCCCATACTGTACACCTATAGACCCTATACCCTACAGTCCCATACTATATTCCTATAGACCCTATACCCTGATGCCCCATACTGTAGACCCTATTGCCCCATACTGTATACCTGTAGACCCTCTACCCTACAGCCCCATACTGTATACCTATAGACCCTATACCCTACTGCCCCATACTGTAGACCCTATATCCTACTGCCCCATACTGTATACCTGTAGACCCTCTACCCTAAAGCCCCATACTGTAGACCTATAGACCCTATACCCTACTGCCCCATACTGTAGACCTTAAACCCTACAGTCCCATATTGTAGACCCTATACCCTACAGCACCATACTCTAGACCCTATACCCCACAGTCCCATATTGTAGACCCTACACCCTGCTGCCCCATACTCTAGCCCCTATACCCTACAGCCCCATACTCTAGGCCCTATACCCTACAGTCCCATATTGTAGACCCTATACCCTGCAGTCCCATACTCTAGACCCTATACCCTGCAGTCCCATACTGTATACCTGTAGACCCTATACCCTACTGCCCCATACTGTAGACCTATAGACCCTATACCCTACTGCCCCATACTGTATAGCTATAGACCCTATACCCTACTGCCCCATACTGTAGACCTATAGACCCTATACCCTACTGCCCCATACTATAAACCCTATACCCTACTGCCACATACTGTATACCTATAGACCCTATACCCTACAGCCCCATACTGTAGACCCTATACCCTACAGTCCCATACGGTATACCTGTAGACCCTATACCCTACTGCCCCATACTGTAGACCTATAGACCCTATACCCTACAGCCCCATACTCTAGACCCTATACCCTACAGTCCCATACGGTATACCTGTAGACCCTATACCCTACTGCCCCATACTGTAGACCTATAGACCGTATACCCTACAGCCCCATACTGTAGACCCTATACCCTACTGCCCCATACTGTAGACCTATAGACCGTATACCCTACAGCCCCATACTCTAGACCCTCTACCCTACAGCCCCATACTGTATACCTATAGACCCTATACCCTACAGCCCCATACTGTATACCTATAGACCCTATACCCTACAGTCCCATACTGTATTCCTATAGACCCTATACCCTGATACCCCATACTGTAGACCCTATTGCCCCATACTGTATACCTGTAGACCCTATTCTCTACAGCCCCAAACTGTATACCTATAGACCCTATGCCCTACTGCCCCATACTGTAGACCCTATACCCTACGGTCCCTTACTATAGACCCTATACCCTACTGCCCCATACTGTATACCTCTAGACCCTATACCCTACTGCCCCATACTGTATACCTCTAGACCCTATACCCTACTGCCCCATACTGTAGACCCTATACCCTACAGCCAGCCCCATACTGTATACCTGTAGACCCTATACCCTTCTAATCATCCCTCTCCCTCCCCTCTCTCCATCCAGATGAGGAAATGGAAACACGTGGTCCTCCCTCGCTCCACTCCTCCTCCTCCTCCCATCAGTCAGAATGTTTAGATTCCTACGACCTGGAGACCGTCAACAACATTTTCAGGAAACTGTCCCTGGAGAGGTACACCCCCCCCCTCACACCCACCAACACACACACACACACACACTCACACACACACCCCCTAGTGTATCTTACCCCCCTCATCTACTGTTTTTACGTCCAGAGGCGGCGCTCGTCACTTCCAGTTGAACGCGGAACGAGGGAGAGTGTTATTGTAGAAAATTCCATTGAAAAAGTGTGGTTACTAGCTAGCTACCTTAAGAGTTTGGATCCCGTGACGTGGTCAGCATCAGTTGCTGGGACCACTACTATCTGTCCAGTGATCCTGCCGACCAAGGCCAGGTCTGAGGAGCTGTTAAGTGCCTAGTTGCTAGCGGGGTTTTCTTGACTGCTTGAACGATGCCCGCAACACTGTTAGCCATTGTGGCTGGGACCACGGATTGGCCGGGGCTTTTGGCTGTCAAGATCCCTGCTGTTTGTTATTGTTTTCAATCTTCCCTGCGACCTGTCCTGTCTGGAACTGAGAGGAGTAACAGTATAACCTGTCCTGTCTGGAATTGAGAGGAGTAACAGCATAACCTGTCCTGTCTGGAACTGAGAGGAGTAACAGTATAACCTGTCCCGTCTGGAACTGAGAGGAGTAACAGTATAACCTGTCCTGTCTGGAACTGAGAGGAGTAACAGTATAACCTGTCCTGTCTGGAACTGAGAGGAGAGGAGTAGCAGTATAACCTGTCCTGTCTGGAACTGAGAGGAGTAACAGCATAACCTGTCCTGTCTGGAACTGAGAGCAGTAACAGTATAACCTGTCCTGTCTGGAACTGAGAGGAGAAACATTATAACCTGTCCTGTCTGGAACTGAGAGGAGTAACAGTATAACCTGTCCAGTCTGGGACTGAGAGGAGTAACAGTATAACCTGTCCTGTCTGGAACTGAGAATAGTAACAGTATAACCTGTCCTGTCTGGAACTGAGAGGAGTAACAGTATAACCTGTCCTGTTTGGAACTGAGAGGAGTAACAGAATAACCTGTCCTGTCTTGAACTGAGAGGAGAAACAGTATAACCTGTCCTGTCTGGAACTGAGAGGAGTAACAGTATAACCTGTCCTGTCTGGAACTGAGAGGAGTAACAGTATAACCTCTCCTGTCTGGAACTGAGAGGAGTAACAGCATAACCTGTCCAGTCTGGAACAGAGAGGAGATGAGTAACAGCATAACCTGTCCTGTCTGGAACTGAGAGGAGTAGCAGTATAACCTGTCCTGTATGGAACTGAGAGGAGTAACATTATAACCTGCCCTGTCTGGAACTGAGAGGAGTAGCAGCATAACCTGTCCTGTCTGGAACTGAGAGGAGAAACAGTATAACCTGTCCTATCTGGAACTGAGAGGAGAGGAGTAACAGCATAACCTGTCCTGTCTGGAACTGAGAGGAGTAACAGTATAACCTGTCTGGAACTGAGAGGAGTAACAGTATAACCTGTCCTGTCTGGAACTGAGAGGAGTAACAGAATAACCTGTCCTGTCTGGAACTGAGAGGAGAAACAGTATAACCTGTCCTGTCTGGAACTGAGAGGAGTAACAGTATAACCTGTCCTGTCTGGAACTGAGAGGAGTAACAGTATAACCTCTCCTGTCTGGAACTGAGAGGAGTAACAGCATAACCTGTCCAGTCTGGAACAGAGAGGAGATGAGTAACAGCATAACCTATCCTGTCTGGAACTGAGAGGAGTAACAGTATAACCTGTCCTGTCTGGAACTGAGAGGAGTAACATTATAACCTGCCCTGTCTGGAACTGAGAGGAGTAGCAGCATAACCTGTCCTGTCTGGAACTGAGAGGAGAAACAGTAAAACCTGTCCTGTCTGGAACTGAGAGGAGAGGAGTAACAGCATAACCTGTCCTGTCTGGAACTGAGAGGAGTAACAGTATAACCTGTCTGGAACTGAGAGGAGTAACAGCATAACCTGTCCTGTCTGAAACAGAGAGGAGAGGAGTAACAGTATAACCTGTCCTGTCTGGAACTGAGAGGAGTAGCAGCATAACCTGTCCTGTCTGGAACAGAGAGGAGAGGAGTAACAGTATAACCTGTCCTGTCTGGAACTGAGAGGGGTAACAGCATAACCTGTCCTGTCTGGAACTGAGAGGAGTAACAGCATAACCTGTCCTGTCTGGAACTGAGAGGGGTAACAGCGTATCCTGTCCTGTCTGGAACTGAGAGGGGTAACAGCGTATCCTGTCCTGTCTGGAACTGAGAGGGGTAACAGTATAACCTGTCCTGTCTGGAACTGAGAGGGGTAACAGCGTATCCTATGTACGTTGTTACCATGACAAAGACCAAAGCCGGCAGGAGTACCATTGACGGCTGTGGTGTCTCTCTATCACAGGTGAAGGATCTTTTAAATGAACAAAAAAAGTTACACAAGCAGTTGTTACAACAACAAGAAAATAACTTTAAGTGTCCAAATACTGGTGGATTCAACTAATAAAAGACGAACAGTTTGCAGTTCTCCCAGGGTCAGCTCAATGAGTTGAAACAGTTAAACAGGAGAACGGCAAGATGACAGCAAACTGTAAATCATTGAGAGAGGACATCAGTTCTGCATGTGAATCTATGATAACAATGATGGAGAAATCAGATTATCTAGTGGGACAATCATGGCAAAACAACATTGTATTTGTATTTGTAATTAATAGGGTTCGCCATTAGCTGTTGCCAAGGCAGCAGCTACTCTTCCTGGGGTTTATTATGGATCCCCATTAGCTGTTGCCAAGGCAGCAGCTACTCTTCCTGGGGTTTATTATAAATCCCCATTAGCTGTTGCCAAGGCAGCAGCTACTCTTCCTGGGGTTTATTATGGATCCCCATCAGCTGTTGCCAAGGCAGCAGCTACTCTTCCTGGGGTTTATTATGGATCCCCATTAGCTGTTGCCAAGGCAGCAGCTACTCTTCCTGGGGTTTATTATGGATCCCCATTAGCTGTTGCCAAGGCAGCAGCTACTCTTCCTGGGGTTTATTATGGATCCCCATTAGCTGTTGCCAAGGCAGCAGCTACTCTTCCTGGGGTTTATTATGGATCCCCATTAGCTGTTGCCAAGGCAGCAGCTACTCTTCCTGGGGTTTATTATGGATCCCCATTAGCTGTTGCCAAGGCAGCAGCTACTCTTCCTGGGGTTTATTATGGATCCCCATTAGCTGTTGCCAAGGCAGCAGCTACTCTTCCTGGGGTTTATTATGGATCCCCATTAGCTGTTGCCAAGGCAGCAGCTACTCTTCCTGGGGTTTATTATGGATCCCGATTAGCTGTTGCCAAGGCAGCAGCTACTCTTCCTGGGGTCCAAACACATTAAGGCACTTACATTACATATAAAACTAAAGATAAAACAGTACATTATATAACATTATTACACCACTACATGTCTACAATACAACATGTATAATACCACCATACAACAATATTACAGTGTACATGTGTAGAGTGCGTGTGTTAGCCTGTGTGTGTGTTTTGTGTGTGTGTGCGTGTTTTGTGTGTGTGTGTGTGTGTGTGTGTGTCTATTCACAGAGACATTTATTTGTATCCGTTTTTTAATCTGATTCTACTGCTGCATCAGTTACCTGATGCGGAATAGAGTTCCATGTAGTCATGGCTCTATGTAGTACTGTGGAATAGAGTTCCATGTAGTCATGGCTCTATGTAGTACTGTGGAATAGAGTTCCATGTAGTTACGGCTCTATGTAGTACTGTGGAATAGAGTTCCATGTAGTCATGGCTCAATGTAGTACTGTGGAATAGAGTTCCATGTAGTCATGGCTCTATGTAGTACTGTGGAATAGAGTTCCATGTAGTCATGGCTCTATGTAGTACTGTGGAATAGAGTTCCATGTAGTCATGGCTCTATGTAGTACTGTGGAATAGAGTTCCATGTAGTCATGGCTCTATGTAGTACTGTGGAATAGAGTTCCATGTAGTCATGGCTCTATGTAGTACTGTGGAATAGAGTTCCATGTAGTCATGGCTCTATGTAGTACTGTGGAATAGAGTTCCATGTAGTCATGGCTCTATGTAGTACTGTCGAATAGAGCTCTATGTAGTACTGTGCACCTCCCAATTCTAGTTTTCCAAGATCCCTCTTTGTGCCACCTTACAACATGACTGAACAGCAGTCCAGGTGCGTAGAAACTAGGGCCTGTAGGACCTGCCTTGTTGATAGTGTTATTAAGAATGTAGAAACTAGGGACTGTAGGACCTGCCTTGTTGATAGTGTTGTTAAGAAGGTAGAAACTAGGGCCTGTAGGACCTGCCTTGTTGATAGTGTTGTTAAGAAGGTAGAAACTAGGGCCTGTAGGACCTGCCTTGTTGATAGTGTTGTTAAGAAGGTAGAAACTAGGGCCTGTAGGACCTGCCTTGTTGATAGTGTTGTTAAGAATGTAGAAACTAGGGACTGTAGGACCTGCCTTGTTGATAGTGTTGTTAAGAAGGTAGAAACTAGGGCCTGTAGGACCTGCCTTGTTGATAGTGTTGTTAAGAAGGTAGAAACTAGGGCCTGTAGGACCTGCCTTGTTGATAGTGTTGTTAAGAAGGTAGAAACTAGGGACTTTAGGACCTGCCTTGTTGATAGTGTCGTTAAGAAGGTAGAAACTAGGGCCTGTAGGACCTGCCTTGTTGATAGTGTCGTTAAGAAGGTATAAACTAGGGCCTGTAGGACCTGCCTTGTTGATAGTGTCGTTAAGAAGGTAGAAACTAGGGCCTGTAGGACCTGCCTTGTTGATAGTGTCGTTAAGAAGGTATAAACTAGGGCCTGTAGGACCTGCCTTGTTGATAGTGTTGTTAATAAGGTAGAAACTAGGGCCTGTAGGACCTGCCTTGTTGATAGTGTTGTTAAGAAGGTAGAAACTAGGGCCTGTAGGACCTGCCTTGTTGATAGTGTTGTTAAGAAGGTAGAAACTAGGGCCTGTAGGACCTGCCTTGTTGATAGTGTTGTTAAGAATGTAGAAACTAGGGCCTGTAGGACCTGCCTTGTTGATAGTGTTGTTAAGAAGGTAGAAACAAGGGCCTGTAGGACCTGCCTTGTTGATAGTGTTGTTAAGAAGACAGAGCAGCGCTTTATTATAGACAGACTTCTCTTCTCATCTTAGCTACTGTTGTATCAACATGTTTTGACCATGACAGTTTACAATCCAGGGTTACTCCAAGCAGTTTAGTCAGCTCAACTTGCTACATTTCCACATAGTTCATTACACAATTTAGTTGGGGTTTAGGGTTTAGTGAATGATTTGCCCCAAATACAATACTTTCAGTTTAAAAAAAATAATATTTACGACTAACTTATTAGTCGTAGCTGACTGTAGTAGCTGACATGTACAGTGTTAAGTCATACACATACATACATGCCACTGGCTTTACTCAAAGCCAGTGTCATGTCATTAGTAAAGATGGAAAAAAGTAAGGGGCCTAGACAGCTGCCCTGGGGAATTCCTGATTCTACCTGGGTTATGTCGGAGAGGCTTCCATTAAAGAACACCCTCTGTTTTCTGTTAGACAGGTAAATCTTTATCCACAATATAGCAGGGGGTGTAAAGCCATAACACCATAAGCCATAACACATATGTTTTTCCAGTAGAAGACTATGATCAATATTGTTAAAAGCCGCACTGAAGTCTAACAAAACAGCCACCCCAATCTTTTTATCATCAATTTCTCTCAGCCACCCACCAGTAATTTGTGTAAGTGTGTAACACTTGTTGAATGTCCTTCCCTATATGTGGGCTGAAAGTCTGTTGTCAATTTGTTTCCAGTAAAAAATAATTATATCTGGTCAAAAACACATTTTTCCAAAAGGGTTGGTAAAAGGGGAGCAGAATTACTTTTGCTTCCCTCCAGGCCTGAGGGCACACACTTTCTAGTAGGCTTAGATTGAAGAACCCTAACCCTAATCCTAACCCTAACCCTATGGCAAACAGGAGTGGCAAAATCATCCGCTATTATCCTCAGTCATTTTCCATTCAAGTTGTCAGACATTGTCAGACCCCGGTGGCTTGTCATTGTTGATAGACAACAATATTTTTTTCACCTCTTCCACGCTCACGTTACAGAATTCAAAATTACAATGCTTGTCTTTCATAGTTGGATCAGTTATACTTGGACATGTAGTGTCAGTGTTTGTTGCTAGCATGTCATGCCTAAGTTAATTAATTGGCAATGTCAGTGGGTTGTGACGAATGAGGCATCTGATTGAATGAATGATGGAGCTGAGTTTGCCTTTTTGCCCAAAACCTAATTTAAGGTGCTCCATAGGTTTTTATTATGGTTCTTAATATCATTTATCTTTGTTTCATAGTAGAGTTTCTTCTTCTTTTTATTCAGTTTAGTCACATGGTTTCTCAATGTGCAGAACGTTTGCCAATTGGTTGTGGATGGAATTGCAGAATTGTGGAATTGCATAATCTCCACATGAGACCTGGGTAGACTATGAGGACAAAGTGAGGGAAATGATCTCGGAGAAACTGAAGATGGACCACAGGAAGATTGAGGTGGAGCACGCCCACAGGACTGGAAAACCCACCACTGGCCCAGATGACAGAACCAGGCTGATAGTGGTCAAATTCCTGAGGTTCAAGGACAAGGTAGCTGTTCTGGAAAGAGCCAAGAACTTGAGAGGAACGTACATCTTCCTCTACTAGAACTATCCTGAAGGTGTGCGCCAGAAGAGGAAAGAACTTATTCCAGCTGGTTCATGAAATCAATAACTTGCTAACATCAGATAACATTCATATATTAGCCATTTCTGAGACTCACTTAGATAATTCATTTGATGATACAGCAGTATCAATACAAGGATATAACATCTGTAGAAGAGACAGGAATGCTTATGGGGGAGGTGTTGCTGTATATATTCAGAGCCATATCCCTGTAATGCTTAGAGAATATCTTATGTCAAGTGTTATTGAAGTGTTGTGGTTGCATGTTCACCTTGCAAATCTAAAGCCTTTTCTTTTGGGGTGTTGCTATAGGCCACCAAGTCAGTCAGTATCTAAACAACACAGTGCCTTCGGAAAGTATTCAAATCCCTTCCCCTTTTCCACATTACAGCCTTATTCTAAAATGGATTAAATTAATTGTTTACCTCATCAATCTACACACAATACCCCATAATGACAAAGTGAAAACAGGTTTTTAGACATTTTTGCAAATGTATAAAAAACATAACAGAAATAGCTTATTTACATCAGTATTCAGACCCTTTGCTATGAGATTCGAAATTGAGCTCAGGTGCTTCCTGTTTCTATTGATCACCTTGAGATGTTCTACAACTTGATTGGAGTCCACCTGTGGTAAATTCAATTGATTGGACATGATTTGGAAAGGCACACAACTGTCTATATAAGATCCCACAGTTGACAGTGCATGTTAGAGCAAAAACCAAGCCATGAGGTCAAAGGAATTGTCCGTAGAGCTCTGAGAAAGGATTGTGTCGAGGCACAGATCTGGGGAATGGTACCAAAAAATGTCTGCAGCATTAAAGATCCCCAAGATCCCCATCATTTTTAAATGGAAAAAAAAGTTTGGAACCAACAAGACTATTCCTAGAGCTGGCTGCCCAGTCAAACTGAGCAATCGGGGGAGAAGGGCCTTGGTCAGGTAGGTGACCAATAATCCGATGGTCACTCTGACAGAGCTCCAGAGTCCCTCTGTGGAGATGGGAGAACCTTCCAGAAGAACAACCATCTCTGCAACACTCCACCAATTAGGCCTTTATTGTAGAGAGGCCAGACGGAAGCCACTTCTCAGTAAAATACACATCACAGCCCGTTTGGAGTTTGCCAAAAACACCTAAAGGACTCTCAGACCATGAGAAACAAGATTCTCTGGTCTGATGAAACCAAGATTGAACTCTTTGGCCTGAATGCCAAGTGTCACGTCTGGAGGAAACCGGGCACCATCCCTACAGTGACACATCGTGGTGGAAGCATTCTGCTGTGGGATGTTTTTCAGCGGCAGGGACTGGGAGACTAGTCAGGATTCAGGGAAAGATAAACAGAGCAAAGTACAGAGAGATCCTTGATGAAATCCTGCTCCAGAGCTCTAAGGACCTCCGAATGGGGCAAAGGTTCACCTTCCAACAAAGCACACAGCCAAGACAACACAGGAGTGGCTTCAGGACATATCTCTGAATGTCCTTGAGTGGCCTAGACTTGCTCCCCATCCAACCTGACAGAGCTTGTGAGGATCTGCACAGAAGAATGGGAGAAACTCCCCCAAGTATAGGTTTGCCAAGCTTGTAGTGTCATACCCAAGAATCCTCGAGGCTGTAGTCGCTGGTAAAGGTGCTTCAACAAAGTACTGAGTAAAAGGTCTGAATACTTAAGTAAATGTGATATTTAAATTTTTTGTCTGAAAATCTTTTTTGCTTTGTCATTATGGGCTATTGTGTGAAGATTGATGAGGAAAAAACAATTGAATCCATTTTAGAATAAGGCTGTAACAACATGTGGAAAAAGTCAATGGTTCTAAATATTTTCCGAAGGCACTGAATACAGCCAGTATCTAAATAATATGTGTGAAATGCTTCATAGTGTATGTGATATAACAGAGGTCTACTTCCTTGGGAATCTGAATATTGACTGGTTTTCATCAAGCTGTCTGCTCAAGAGGAAGCTTCTCACTGTAACCTGGTTCAGGTTATTAACTTCTTTGGGACAAGGACAGGGACAGGGACAGTATTTTCACGTCTGGACAGTATTTTCACGTCTGGATGAAAAGCGTCTGGACAGTATTTTCACGTCTGGATGAAAAGCGTGTCCAAAGTAAACGGCCTGCTACTCAGACCCAGAAGCTAAGATATGCATATTATTAGCATATTTGGATAGAAAACACTCTGAAGTTTCTAAAACTGTTTGAATCATGTCTGTGAGTATAACAGCACTTATTTGGCAGGCAAACCCCAGAGGACAAAGCGTTCACATTTATTTTTTTGAGGTCACTCTCATTTCAATGGGTTTTCAATGTGATTCCAGATTTCTAATCGACTTTCCTGCAGTTCCTATCGCTTCCACTGGATGTCAGCAGTTATTAGAAATTGGTTGAGGTTTTTCCTTTAATAACTGAAGAAGTAACACTGTTCAGAATGAGGGTAGAGAGAAGTGATATAGGCGCGTGACCTTTGATAGAGGCGCGTGACCTGAAAAGCTCGCTCCACTTTGTTTGTATTGAACACAGATCATCCTGTCTTCAATTGTATCGATTATTTACGTAAAAAAACACCTAAAGTTGTATTTTGAAAGTAGTTTGACATGTTTGGACAAAGCTTACAGGTAACTTATTAGACATTTTGTAGTCATGTTGCGCGACTTGGAACCGGTATTTTTCTGGATCAAACGCTCCAAATAAATTGACATTTTGGACATTTTGGATATATGGACGGAATTAATCGAATTAAAGGACCATTTGTGATGGGACATATTGGACAGACAGAAGAACAGAACAGTCAACAGAAGAAGTCAAAGGTAATGAATAGACAAATACTTATTTTCCACCATAATTTGAAAATAAATTCATTAAAAATCCTACAATGTGATTTTCTGGATTCTTTTTCTCATTTTCTCTGTCATAGTTTAAGCGTACCTATGATGAAAATTACAGGCCTCTCTCATCTTTTTAAGTGGGAGAACATGCACAATTGGTGGCTGACTAAATAGTTTTTTTGCCCCACTTTATCCCAGACAGGTTAATCAACCTACCAGGGTTTTAACAAACACTACAGTGTCACACCCTGACCATAGTTTGCTTTGTATGTTTATAGGTTTTGTTTGGTCAGGGTGTGATCTGAGTGGGCATTCTATGTTGTATGTCTAGTTTGTCTGTTTCTGTGTTTGGCCTGATATGGTTCTCAATCAGAGGCAGGTGTTAGTCGTTGTCTCTGATTGGGAACCATATTTAGGTAGCCTGTTTTGTCATTGTGGGTGATGGTCTATGTGTAGTGTTTGTGTCAGCACGATTGTGAATTAGCTTGTTTTGTAGTGTTCAGTTTTCCCATTACAATGACGAATACTTACCACGTCGCATCTTGGTCCTCCTCTCTATCTCCAGACGACATACAGGAACAAGATCATCCACATTTATTCATGACATTTTCACTAATACTGTAAAACTTTTTCTTAAGCTTTATCCATACCCATTGGATGCAGTGATCACAATATAGTGGCTATATTCAGGAAAGCAAAAGTTCCAAATGCTGGGCCTATAATAGTATATGGCAGATCATACAAAAGATTTTGCTGTGACTCTTATGTGGATGATGTCAAAAAACACTGCTCAAAAAAATAAAGGGAACACAAAAATAACACATCCTAGATCTGAATTAATGAAATATTCTTATTAAATACTTTTTTCTTTACATAGTTGAATGTGCTGACAACAAAATCACACAAAAATTATCAATGGAAATCAAATTTATCAACCCATGAAGGTCTGGATTTGGAGTGACACTCAAAATTAAAGTGGAAAACCACACTACAGGCTGATCCAACTTTGATGTAATGTCCTTAAAACAAGTCAAAATGAGGCTCAGTAGTGTGTGTGGCCTCCACGTGCCTGTATGACCTCCCTACAACGCCTGGGCATGCTCCTGATGAGATGGCGGATGGTCTCCTGAAGGATCTCCTCCCAGACCTGGACTAAAGCATCCGACAACTCCTGGACAGTCTGTGGTGCAACGTGGCATTGGTGGATGGAGCAAGACATGATGTCCCAGATGTGCTCAATTGGATTCAGGTCTGGGGAACGGGCGGGCCATCCATAGCATCAATGCCTTCCTCTTGCAGGAACTGCTGACACACTCCAGCCACATGAGGTCTAGCATTGTCTTGCATTAGGAGGAACCCAGGGCCAACCGCACCAGCATATGGTCTCACAAGGGGTCTGAGGATCTCATCTCGGTACCTAATGGCAGTCAGGCTACCTCTGGCGAGCACATGGCGGGCAATGCGGCCCCCCCCAAAGAAATGCCACCCCACACCATGACTGACCCACCGCCAAACCGGTCATGCTGGAGGATGTTGCAGGCAGCAGAACGTTCTCCACGGCGTCTCCAGACTCTGTCACATCTGTCACATGTGCTCAGTGTGAACCTGCTTTCATCTGTGAAGAGCACAGGGTGCCAGTGGCGAATTTGCCAATCTTGGTGTTCTCTGGCAAATGCCAAACGTCCTGCACGGTGTTGGGCTGTTAGCACAACACCCACATGTGGACGTCGGGCCCTCATACCACCCTCACGGAGTCTGTTTCTGACCGTTTGAGCAGACACATGCACATTTGTGAAAGACATTCAACTCCATCATTCACCGAATCAGATGGCTTATTCATAACAAAACCATTTGATGTTGACCATTATTTTAATGATAACTTCATTGGCAAAGTGGACAAACTTAGGCAGGAACAACAACGACCAGTGAGCCAACGTACTCATACATAAAAAACAAATAATGGAAGAAAAGTTTGAAATCAAGTTTGAATTTTGTAAAGTTAGTGTGTGAGAGGGGGAAAAATTATTGTTATCGATCAGTATTGACAAACCTCGAAATTGACAACTTAGAAGGAAAGCTACTGAGGATGGTATCTGACTCTATAGCCACTCCTATCTGTCATAGCTTTAATCTGAGCCTAGAAGAAAGTCTTTGTCCTTTAGCTTCCTGGAGGGAAGCTAAAGTCATTCAGCTACTTAAGAGTGGTAAAGTGGCCTTTTCTGTTTCTAACAGCAGACCTACCAGCTCTTAGCAAACTGTTAGAATTATTTCAATTTGTTGACCAAATGCAATGCTATTTCTCTGTAAACAAATTAACAAAATACTTTCAGTATGCTTAAAGAGAAGGACAATCAACATGTAATAATCAACAATAATTAAAATAACAGACACAAATGATTGGTTGAAAGAAATTGATAATAATATGATTGGAAGCTGTACTATTAGGGTTGGGGTCAGGGTCGGGTTAGGGTCAAGGTTAGGGGTTATGGTTAAGGTTAGGGCAGCCTTTGATATTGTTGACCATAAACTGTTGTTAAGAAAACACATCTTATTTTTGTACCTTTATTTTACTAGGCAAGAAGAACAAATTCTTATTTTCAATGATGGCCTAAGAACAGTGGGTTAACCACCTGTTCAGGGGCAGAACGACAGATTTGTACCTTGTCAGCTCGGGGATTTGAACTTGCAACCTTTCGGTTACTAGTCAAACGCTCTAACCACTAGGCTACCCTGCCGCCCCATGGCTTTTCAACCTCTGCCATATCGTGGATTCAAATCAAATCAAATTGTATTAGTTACATGCGTCAAATTCAACAGGTGTAGTAGACCTTACAGTGAAATGCTGAATACAACAGGTGTAGTAGACCTTACAGTGAAATGCTGAATACAACAGGTGTAGTAGACCTTACAGTGAAATGCTGAATACGACAGGTGTAGTAGACCTTACAGTGAAATGCTGAATACAACAGGTGTAGGTAGACCTTACAGTGAAATGCTGAATACAACAGGTGTAGTAGACCTTACAGTGAAATGCTGAATACAACAGGTGTAGTAGACCTTACAGTGAAATGCTGAATACGACAGGTGTAGTAGACCTTACAGTGAAATGCTGAATACGACAGGTGTAGTAGACCTTACAGTGAAATGCTGAATACAACAGGTGTAGTAGACCTCACAGTGAAATGCTGAATACGACAGGTGTAGTAGACCTTACAGTGAAATGCTGAATACAACAGGTGTAGTAGACCTTACAGTGAAATGCTGAATACAACAGGTGTAGTAGACCTTACAGTGAAATGCTGAATACAACAGGTGTAGTAGACCTCACAGTGAAATGATGAATACAACAGGTGTAGTAGACCTTACAGTGAAATGCTGAATACAACAGGTGTAGGTAGACCTTACAGTGAAATGCTGAATATAACAGGTGTAGTAGACCTTACAGTGAAATGCTGAATACAACAGGTGTAGTAGACCTTACAGTGAAATGCTGAATACAACAGGTGTAGTAGACCTTACAGTGAAATGCTGAATACAACAGGTGTAGTAGACCTCACAGTGAAATGATGAATACAACAGGTGTAGTAGACCTTACAGTGAAATGCTGAATACAACAGGTGTAGGTAGACATTACAGTGAAATGCTGAATATAACAGGTGTAGTAGACCTTACAGTGAAATGCTGAATACAACAGGTGTAGTAGACCTTACAGTGAAATGCTGAATACAACAGGTGTAGTAGACCTTACAGTGAAATGCTGAATACAACAGGTGTAGTAGACCTTACAGTGAAATGCTGAATACAACAGGTGTAGGTAGACCTCACAGTGAAATGCTGAATTCAACCGGTGTAGTAGACCTCACAGTAAAATGCTGAATACAACAGGTGTAGGTAGACCTTACAGTGAAATGCTGAATACAACAGGTGTAGTAGACCTCACAGTGAAATGCTGAATACAACAGGTGTAGTAGACCTTACCGTGAAATGCTGAATACAACAGGTGTAGGTAGACCTTACAGTGAAATGCTGAATATAACAGGTGTAGTAGACCTTACAGTGAAATGCTGAATACGACAGGTGTAGTAGACCTTACAGTGAAATGCTGAATACAACAGGTGTAGTAGACCTTACAGTGAAATGCTGAATACAACAGGTGTAGTAGACCTTACAGTGAAATGCTGAATACAACAGGTGTAGTAGACCTTACAGTGAAATGCTGAATACAACAGGTGTAGTAGACCTTACAGTGAAATGCTGAATACAACAGGTGTAGTAGACCTTACAGTGAAATGCTGAATACAACAGGTGTAGTAGACCTTACAGTGAAATGCTGAATACAACAGGTGTAGTAGACCTTACAGTGAAATGCTGAATACAACAGGTGTAGTAGACCTTACAGTGAAATGCTGAATACAACAGGTGTAGTAGACCTTACCGTGAAATGCTGAATACAACAGGTGTAGTAGACCTTACAGTGAAATGCTGAATACAACAGGTGTAGTAGACCTCACAGTGGAATGCTGAATACAACAGGTGTAGTAGACCTCACAGTGGAATGCTTACTTACGAGCCCCTAACCAACAATGCAGTTTCAAAAACATACGGATAAGAATAAGAGATAAAACTAACAAGTAATTAAAGATCAGCAGTAAAATAACAATAGTGAGACTATATACAAGGGGTACTGATACAGAGTCAATGTGGAGGCTATATACAAGGGGTACTGATACAGAGTCAATGTGGAGGCTATATACAGGGGGGTACCGATACAGAGTCAATGTGGAGACTATATACAGGGGGGTACCGATACAGAGTCAATGTGGAGGCTATATACAAGGGGTACTGATACAGAGTCAATGTGGAGGCTATATACAAGGGGTACTGATACAGAGTCAATGTGGAGGCTATATACAAGGGGTACTGATACAGAGTCAATGTGGAGGCTATATACAGGGGGGTACCGATACAGAGTCAATGTGGAGGCTATATACAGGGGGTACTGATACAGAGTCAATGTGGAGGCTATATACAGGGGGGTACCGATACAGAGTCAATGTGGAGGCTATATACAGGGGGGGTACCGCTACAGAGTCAATGTGGAGGCTATATACAGGGGGGTACCGATACAGAGTCAATGTGGAGGCTATATACAGGGGGTACCGGTACAGAGTCAATGTGGAGGCTATATACAGGGGGGTACCGATACAGAGTCAATGTGGAGGCTATATACAGGGGGTACCGGTACAGAGTCAATGTGGAGGCTATATACAGGGGGTTACGGTACAGAGTCAATGTGGAGGCTATATACAGGGTATTACGGTACAGAGTCAATGTGCCGGGGCACCGGTTAGTTGAGGTAGTATGTACATGTAGGTAGAGTTATTAACGTGACTATGCATAGATGACAACAGAGAGTAGCAGTGGTGTAAAGAGGGGGAGGGGCAATGCAAATAGTCTGGGTGGCCATTTGACTAGATGTTCCGGTACCTCTTGCTTTGCGGTAGCAGAGAGAACAGTCTATGACTAGGGTGGCTGGAGTCTTTGACAATTTTTAGGGCCTTCCTCTGACACCACCTGGTATAGAGGTCCTGGATGGCAGGAAACTTGGCCCCAGTGATGTACTGGGCCGTTCGCATTACCCTCTAGTGCCTTGCGGTCGGAGGCCGAGCAGTTGCCATACGAGGCAGTGATGCAATCAGTCAGGATGCTCTCGATGGTGCAGCTGTATAACCTTTAACCTTTAGAACCTTTTGAGGATCTGAGGATCTTTTCAGTCTCCTGAGGGGGAATAGGTTTTGTCGTGCCCTCTTCACGACTGTCTTGGTGTGCTTGGACCATGTTAGTTTGTTGGTGATGTGGACACCAAGGAACTTGAAGCTCTCAACCTGCTCCACTGCAGCCCCGTCGATGAGAATGGGGGTGTGCTCGGTCCTCTTTTTCCTGTAGTCCACAATCATCTCTTCAAAGCTATCTATCTAATATAACTCAGATCGTTTTCTTTAATGGAAGCTTCTCACAAACACACACAAACATTCATGTACAAATTACAAACCTTAACATTTGTGTGTGTATGTGTGTGCGTGTGTGTTGGGTGTGTGTGTTTGTATATGTGTGTGTGTGTGTGTTTGTATTTGTGTGTATATGTGCGTGTGTGTGTCAATGCATATGTGTGTGTGTGTGTGTGTACGCATATGTTTGTACGTGTGTGTGTGTGTGTACGTGTGTGTGTATATGTGTGTTTGTATATGTGTGTGTGTATGTATGTATGTGCGTGTGTGTGTGTATGTGTGTGTGTGTGTGTGTAGGCCTTTCCGTCCGTCTCTCTCCTCCTTCTCGAGGGTCAGCTCTTCTCTGCGGCCAGTCCAGGAGCTTTCATTGCTAGGCGACCAACTTTTGGCTGATGTCACGCTGGTTGGTGGTAACGACAGTGGAATCTTTGTGTCGTCTGTCCAATCAGAGTCCGGCGCTGAGAAGGCGGGGCTACGGGAGGGCCACCACCTCCTTTTGGTGAGATACACTGTGATACACACTAACTACTAAGGTACTCCAGGTACCCTAACCCTGAGGTACCCTAACCCTGAGGTACCCTAGGTACCCTAACCCTAAGGTGCCCTAACCCTAAGGTACCCTAGATACTGTAAACCTGAGGTACTCTAACCCTACGCTACCCTAACCCTAAGGTACCCTAACCCTGAGGAACCCTAACACTAAGGTACCCTAACCCTAAGGAACCCTAACCCTAAGGTACCCTAACCCTAAGGTACCCTAACCCTGAGGAACCCTAAGCTTGAGGTACCCTAAGGTACCCTAACCCTAAGGTACCCTAACCCTAAGGTACCCTAACCCTAAGGTGCCCTAGGTACCCTAACCCCAAGGTACCCTAACCCTAAGGTACCCTAACCCTGAGGAACCCTAACCTTGAGGTACCCTAAGGTACCCTAACCCTAAGGTACCCTAACCCTAAGGTACCCTGAGGTGCCCTAACCCTAAGGTATTATAAAACTGAAATTGTAATTTTTAAAAAGTACAACCATTGAAAATTCCATAATATTGGCATGTTGAATAAAATGACTGGGCTCCGTATAAGGAATTAGTGGACCTACAGCTGTCTTCTTAATGGCTCTGTTCCCCTTCCCTCTCTGTCATTGGCTGGTCCAGCTGGAGGGCTGTATCCGCGGGGAGAACCAGAGCATCTCGTTGGACACCTGCACCCAGGAGGAAGCCCATTGGACGATGCAACGTTGCTCTGGACCAATCCAACTGCACTACCGTGCCAACTATGATGGTACGTTCTTACACTGTAAACGTACACACACACACAGGCAAACACACCATCCCCTAACACCATTGTAAATCCCCTAACAGCATTGTAAATCCCCTAACACCATTGTAAATCCCCTAACAGCATTGTAAATCCCCTAACAGCATTGTAAATCCCCTAACAGCATTGTAAATCCCCTAACACCATTGTAAATCCCCTAACAGTATTGTAAATCCCCTAACAGCATTGTAAATCCCCTAACACCATTGTAAATCCCCTAACACCATTGTAAATCCCCTAACAGCATTGTAAATCCCCTAACAGCATTGTAGTGGAGGTTTTATCTGCATCTGTTCTGGACACCTGGACTAACCCTAACCCTGGACACCTGGACTAACCCTAACCCTGGACACCTGGACTAACCCTAACCCTGGACACCTGGACTAACCCTGGACACCTAGACTAATCCTAACCCACTAACCCTAACCCACCTGGACTAACCCGAACCCTAACCCTGGACACCTGGACTAACCCTAACCCTGGACACCTGGACTAACCCTGGACACCTAGACTAACCCTAACCCACCTGGACTAACCCTAAACCTAACCCTGGACACCTCACTTTACGCTCAGGCTTCAAACACAGATAAAAAACATTGTGCAATCTATTGTGTGTCTGTGTGTGTCTGTCAGGGTACCGGAGGCTGCAGAGGGATCTATCGGAGGGAACGGTGACGTCAGGAGACTCATTCTACATCAGAATCAACCTCAACATCTCTGGCCAATCAGACACCTGCTCCCTGAGCGTGCTTTGTGATGAGGTACCTCCTGACCCTAACCCTGTCATTTAGTAGACACTCTTATCCAGATCGACTTACAGTTAGTACATTCATCTGAAGATAGCTAAGTGAGACAACCACATATCTCAGTCATAGTAAGTACACTTTTCCTCAATAAGGTAACTATCAGCAAAGTAAGTGCAAGTGTTAGTTATTACCTCATATCAGTCTCATTCTGAAAGTCATTGACTTCATAAATCCTAGTCTAAATGATGATTCAGCGATACACAAATTGGCTTAATTATTTATCTACTAACTAACTAAACAATCACACAGAAATACATAAACACACACAGCTTAGGTTGAATTGATTACTAACATAATGCAATGAAAAGTCCCTAGTGGACTAACCCGATATGACGGCTGGTTAAACAATGAAAAGTCCCTAGTGGACTAACCCGATATGACGGCTGGTTACACAATGAAATGTCCCTAGTGGACTAACCTGATATGACGGCTGGTTACACAATGAAATGTTTTTATGAAAAAGGGTTAGGGTTAGGGCTAACCCTAACCCTAACCCTCTTGACCCAAGCAAGTATCTTCTTATTATTGGTGTCCTTTAGTAGGGGTTTATTTGCAGCAATTCAACCATGAAGGCCTGATTCACACAGTCTCCTCTGAACAGTTAATGTTGAGGTGTGTCTGTTACTTGAACTCTGTGAACCATTTATTTGGGCTGCAATTTCTGAGGCTGGTAACTCGAATGAACTTGGAGGTAACTCTGGGTCTTCCATTCCTGTGGTTGTCCACATGAGAGTCAGTTTCTTCATTGTTCTTGATGGTTTTTGCGACTGCACTTGAAGAAACTTTAAAAGTTTCCATCTCAAATATAAAATATATTTTGATTTTTTGGTTACTACTTGATTCCATATGTCAATAGTCCTGTAGTCAATTCACTATTATTCTACAATGTAGAAAATAGTAAAAATAAAGAGAAACCCTTGAATGAGTAGGTGTTCTAAAACTGTTGACCGGTGGTGTACAATATACAATATATACATGACATAATCTACAATATGTGCTTTGTGACGAGGTACATCAATCTACAATATGTAACGAGGTACCTGTTATTATCGTGTTGTTGTTGTTAGGGTTAGGGTTGATTGATTGCTTGGTTGTTTGGTTAATTTATTGTTTGAGTAATTGGTTGGATGATGTTTGATTATTTTATTGAATTAATGATTGATTGATTGGTTGATCGATTGATCGGTTGATAGGTTGATTGAGTGATTTATTGGTTGATTGATTGATTAACATATTTACAGTGCCTTGCGAAAGTATTCGGCCCCCTTGAACTTTGCGACCTTTTGCCACATTTCAGGCTTCAAACATAAAGATATAAAACTGTATTTTTTTGTGAAGAATCAACAACAAGTGGGACACAATCATGAAGTGGAACGACATTTATTGGATATTTCAAACATTTTTAACAAATCAAAAACTGAAAACTTGGGCGTGCAAAATTATTCAGCCCCTTTACTTTCAGTGCAGCAAACTCTCTCCAGAAGTTCAGTGAGGATCTCTGAATGATCCAATGTTGACCTAAATGACAAATGATGATAAATACAATCCACCTGTGTGTAATCAAGTCTCCGTATAAATGCACCTGCACTGTGATAGTCTCAGAGGTCCGTTAAAAGCGCAGAGAGCATCATGAAGAACAAGGAACACACCAGGCAGGTCCGAGATACTGTTGTGAAGAAGTTTAAAGCCGGATTTGGATACAAAAAGACTTCCCAAGCTTTTAACATCCCAAGGAGCACTGTGCAAGCGATAATATTGAAATGGAAGGAGTATCAGACCACTGCAAATCTACCAAGACCTGGCCGTCCCTCTAAACTTTCAGCTCATACAAGGAGAAGACTGATCAGAGATGCAGCCAAGAGGCCCATGATCACTCTGGATGAACTGCAGAGATCTACAGCTGAGGTGGGAGACTCTGTCCATAGGACAACAATCAGTCATATATTGCACAAATCTGACCTTTATGGAAGAGTGGCAAGAAGAAAGCCATTTCTTAAAGATATCCATAAAAAGTGTCGTTTAAAGTTTGCCACAAGCCACCTGGGAGACACACCAAACATGTGGAAGAAGGTGCTCTGGTCAGATGAAACCAAAATTGAACTTTTTGGCAACAATGCAAAACGTTATGTTTGGCGTAAAAGCAACACAGCTGAACACACCATCCCCACTGTCAAACATGGTGGTGGCAGCATCATGGCTTGGGCCTGCTTTTCTTCAGCAGGGACAGGGAAGATGGTTAAAATTGATGGGAAGATGGATGGAGCCAAATACAGGACCATTCTGGAAGAAAACCTGATGGAGTCTGCAAAAGACCTGAGACTGGGACGGAGATTTGTCTTCCAACAAGACAATGATCCAAAACATAAAGCAAAATCTACAATGGAATGGTTCAAAAATAAACATATCCAGGTGTTAGAATGGCCAAGTCAAAGTCCAGACTTGAATCCAATCGAGAATCTGTGGAAAGAACTGAAAACTGCTGTTCACAAATGCTCTCCATCCAACCTCACTGAGCTCGAGCTGTTTTGCAAGGAGGAATGGGAAAACATTTCAGTCTCTCGATGTGCAAAACTGATAGAGACATACCCCAAGCGACTTACAGCTGTAATCGCAGCAAAAGGTGGCGCTACAAAGTATTAACTTAAGGGGGCTGAATAATTTTGCACGCCCAATTTTTCAGTTTTTGATTTGTTAAAAAAGTTTGAAATATCCAATAAATGTCGTTCCACTTCATGATTGTGTCCCACTTGTTGTTGATTCTTCACAAAAAAATACAGTTTTATATCTTTATGTTTGAAGCGTGAAATGTGGCAAAAGGTCACAAAGTTCAAGGGGGCCGAATACTTCCGCAAGGCACTGTATTTGATTGGTTGATTGATTGATTAAGGTGGTCCATGTCCTGGACACGATGCACCAGGGGAAGTGGGAGTGGCTTTGCTCCCGGGTCGAAGCCTACTCTGGAACCGACCTATCGGAAAAAGGCACCATCCCCTCTTACTCACGGTAAATACAGACTGCTATGGACTACTACACACTACTACAAACTACAGAGTACTACAGACTACTACACACTACTACATACTACTACAGATCACTACATACTACTACAGACTACTACAGAGTACTACAGAGTACTACATACTACTACATATTACTACAGAGTACTACAGACTACTACAGACTACTATGGACTACTACAGAGTACTGCAGAGTACTACACACTACTACAGACTACTACAGACTACTACAGATTGCTACAGACTACTACAGAGTACTACAGACTACTACAGACTATTACATACTACTACACAGTACTACAGAATACCAGATGAATACTTTCAAATACTGATCCAGAAGCTTGATGTAACATCAGACTACTACATTTCACCACAGACCTGTATGTGTGTGATCTACAGGGCCCAGCAGTTGCTCCTGGAAAAGATGCAGAAGCTCGATACAACATCAGATTAGCAACCACTATAGATCACCACTGACCTGTGTGTGTGTGTGTGTGTGTCTGTGTGTGTGTTCGCACACGCACGCGTGTATGATCTACAGGGCCCAGCAGCTTCTCCTGGTAAAGATGCAGAAGCTGGTGTGTCGAGGAGGAAGAGAGGAGAATGACAGCCTGCGCAACTTCAAGGTATTAACTAGACCCTAATTAACTAGCCAGCTACCCCCTAACTGACTAGCAGCCTGCATAACCTCATGGTACTAACTAGCCCCTAACTAACTAGCCAACTTACCCCTAACTAACTAGCAGCCTACATAACCTCATGGTACTAACTAGCCCCTAACTAACTAGCCAACTTACCCCTAACTAATTAGCAGCTTGCATAACCTTGGGGCACTAACAAGCCCCTAACTAACTAGCCAGCTAACCCCTAACTGACTAGCAGCCTGCATAACCTCGTGGTACTAACTAGCCCCTAACTAACTAGCCAACTTACCCTTAACTAATTAGCAGCCTGCATAACCTTAGGGCACTAACAAGCCCCTAACTAACTAGCCAGCTAACCCCTAACTGACTAGCAGCCTGCATAACCTCATGGTACTAACTAGCCCCTAACTAACTAGCCAACTTACTCCCAACTAACTAGCAGCCTACATAACCTCAGGGTAATAACTAGCTCGTAACTAACTAGCAGCCTGCATAACCTCAGGGTACTAACCAGCTCGTAACTAACTAGCAACCTGCATAACCTCAGGGTACTAACTAGCCCCTAACTATCTAGCCTCTAACTATCTAGCCTCTAACTATATAGCCCCTAACTAACTAGCCACTAAGTAACTAGCAGCCTGCATAACATCAGGGTACTAACTAGCCCGTAACTAACTAGCCTCCAACTAACTAGCCCATAACCAACTAGCCCATAACCAACTAGCCCATAACTAACTAGCCCCTAACTAACTAGCAGCCTGCATAACCTCAGGGTACTAACTACCCCTAACTAATTAGCCTCTAACTAACTTTCATCTAACTAACTAGCCCCTTACTAACTGGCCTCCAACTAACTAGCCCCTAACCCATTATCCCCTAACAAACAAACTAACCAACTAACTAGTCCCCAACTAACTAACTAACTAACCAACTTACTAACCAACTAACTAGTCCCCAACTAACTAACCAACTAACTAACCTAGCTTCTATCTAACAAACTGGCTGAACAACTGCTTGACTAACGTAACTGACTGACTAACTAAGGCCTAGATTCAATACGGACCATTACAGATCCACGTTATAGTGTGTTTGACATTTAACCTTAAACGCATCAACATATTTCAACTGCTAAAAGCCCCAACAGGGGTAATTTTTGAGCCCTAAATCACCAACTGGGGCCATTTTTTTTACCCCTAAAGCCCTAACAAGGGTTATTTTCGAGTCCAAATTGGAAATGTCAAAATGACACTTTCTGTCACATAGTTACACTTTTTATTTTATTAACCTTTGGTAACTGTAAAATGGTTTAAATTCCTCCAAAATAATCATATATTTAAAACATTTCACAGATTTATACTCACATTTGATATACAAAAATATATGTTTTTGCATATTTTTCATGCTTTGAACAGTTATTTTCATCTATTTCATCCATAGCAACTTGTTTCTGTTATTCATTCAAGGTGTTCTGTTTCTGTGATTCTGTGAGGCTGAGAAATTGGCGATTGAGCTAATATGACGTACCGGTACAACCTAAACTAGATTTGAGAGGAACCAACATCTTCTCCAAAGAGGACTTCTCTGAAACTGTGCGCCAGAGGAGGAAATAACTTATTGGCCGAGTCAGTGGCTTCAGATCAACATCATATATTACCATTCGGCCGTCAGATTGGCCCCCAACGCTCCTTATAGGACACATCACTCTACAGTCCTCTGTAAACTGGTAATCTCTGTATACCCGTCGCAAGACCCACTGGTTGATGCTTATTTATAAAACCCTCTTAGGCCTTACTCCCCCATATCTGGTAGCCTAGTGGTTAGAGCGTTGGACTAGTAACCGGAAGGTTGCAAGTTCAAAACCCCGAGCTGACAAGGTACAAATCTGTCGTTCTGACCCTGAACAGGCAGTTAACCCACTGTTCCTAGGTCGTCAATGAAAATAAGAATTTGTTCTTAACTGACTTGCCTAGTTAAATAAAGGTACAATAAAAATACATTTAAAATACCTACTGCAGCCCTCATCCTCCACATACAACAGCCGTTCTGCCAGTCACATTCTGTTAAAGGTCCCCAAAGCACACACATCCCTGGGTCCCTCGTCTTTTCAGTTCGTTGCAATTAGAGACGAGAATGAGCTGCAACAAACACTCAAACTGGACAGTTTTATCTCAATCTCTTCATTCAAAGACTCAATCATGGACAATCTTTCTGACAGTTGTGGCTGCTTTGTGTGATGTATTGTTGTCTCTACCTTCTTGCCCTCTGTGCTGTTGACTGTGCCCAATAATGTTTGTACCATGTTTTGTGTTGCTACCATGTTGTTAACATGTTGTGTTGCTACCATGATGTGTTGTCATGTGATGCTGCCTTGCTATGTTGTTGTCTTAGGATTCTCTTTATGTAGTGTTGTGTCCTATATTTATATTGTATTTATTTTTAATTTTTAATCCCAGACCCCCGTCCCCGTAGGAGGCCTTTTGGTAGGCCATCATTGTAAATAAAAATGTGTTCTTAACTAATGGGGATCCATAATAAACCCCAGGAAGAGTAGCTGCTGTCTTGGCAGGAACTAGTGGAGATCCATAATAAACCCCAGGAAGAGTAGCTGCTGCCTTGACAGGAACTAAAGGGGATCCATAATAAACCCCAGGAAGAGTAGCTGCTGCCTTGGCAGGAACTAATGGGGATCCATAATAAACCCCAGGAAGAGTAGCTGCTACCTTGACAGGAACTAATGGGGATCCATAATAAACCCCAGGAAGAGTAGCTGCTGCCTTGACAGGAACTAAAGGGGATCCATAATAAACCCCAGGAAGAGTAGCTGCTGCCTTGGCAGGAACTAATGGGGATCCATAATAAACCCCAGGAAGAGTAGCTGCTGCCTTGGCAGGAACTAATGGAGATCCATAATAAACCCCAGGAAGAGTAGCTGCTGCCTTGGCAGGAACTAATGGGGATCCATAATAAACCCCAGGAAGAGTAGCTGCTGCCTTGGCAGGAACTAATGGAGATCCATAATAAACCCCAGGAAGAGTAGCTGCTGCCTTGGCAGGAACTAATGGGGATTTATAATAAACCAATGAACAAAGCCATCAGACATGTAGCTATGGGCTATCAACTCAGTTCCAAATTCTTCTGAAAGATGACCCGTTCAACTTGGCATAGAGACATTGACTGGAATCTAAATACTGGATGTATTTAAATTGTTATTATTTTTGTAAAAATTGTGGCTGTGTCATGCCCTGACCTTAGAGATCCTTATTATTCTCTATGTTTGGTTAGGTCAGGGTGTGACTCGGGTGGGAAAGTCTGTTTTCTATTTCTTTGTTTTTGGCCGTGTGTGGTTCCCAATCAGAGGCAGCTGTCTATCGTTGTCTCTGATTGGGGATCACATATAAGTTGTCATTTTCCTTTTGGGTTTTGTGGGATCTTGTTTTTTGTTTAGTGTCTGTTACCTGACAGAACTGTTCGCTTTGTTATTTTGTTTGAGTGTTTTTTGATAATAAAAATCATAAATACTTTCCACGCTGCGCTTTGGTCCACTCCTTTCGACGAGAGCCATTACAGAAGACCCCACCACCAAAGAACCAAGCAGCGTGGCCAGGAGGAGCAGGGATCCTGGGCTCGGGGGAAAAGGGAGTGGACATCCTGGACCTGGGAAGCAGACCCTGCCATGGAAGCAGGCGGAGGCAGGGAGTGAGGAACGGTGACGATACGAGGAGTTAAGACAATGACGGAAGCCCGAGAGACAGCTCCAACCATTTTTGGGCGGAGGCAGACGGGGAGATTGGCAGAGTCAGGGTTTAGACCTGAGCCAACTCCCTGTGCTTACTGTGGGGAGCGTGTGATACACATCCCGGTGCGCTCTGTTCCAGCTCAGAACGGTTTTTGATAATAAAAATCATGAACACTTTGGTCCACTCCTGTCGACGAGAGCCGTTACAGGCTGCCACGCCCCCCGAGGTGCCATATTTGGTCCACTCCTGTCGATGAGAGCCGTTACAGGCTGCTACGCCCCCCGAGGTGCCATATTTGGTCCACTCCTGTTGATGAGAGCCGTTACAGGCTGCCACGCCCCCCCGAGGTGCCATATTTGGTCCACTCCTGTCGACGAGAGCCGTTACAGGCTGCCACGCCCCCCCGAGGTGCCATATTTGGGATGTTCAGGGTACATACATCTACAGTGCCTTCGGAAAAATTCCAACCCCTTGATGTTACAGCCTTATTCTAAAATTGATAAAATAAATAAAAATCCTCATCATTCTACACACAAGACCCCATAATGACAAAGCGAAAACAGGATCTTAGAAATGTTTGCAAAAATATAAGAAACATAAATACCTTACTTATATGAGTATTCAGACCCTTTGCTCTGAGACTCGAAATTGAGCTGGTGCATCCTGATTCCATTTGTATTTATTATGGATCCCTCCTGCCTTGGCAGCAGCTACTCATCCTGGGACCCAGCAAAATTAAGGCAGTTTATACGATTTTAAAAACATTACAATACATTCTCCGATTTCACAACACACTGTTTGCCCTCAGGCCCCTACTCCACCACTACCACATATGTACAGTACTAAATCCATGTTTACGTGCGTGTATAGTATGTATGCATGTGTCTGTGCCTATGTTTGTGTTGCTTCACAGTCCCCACTGTTCCATAAGGTGTTTTTATTCTGTTTTTTAAATCTAATTTTACTGCTTGTATCAGTTTCTTGATGTGGAATAGAGTTCCATGTAGTCATGACTCTATGTAATACCGTGTGCCTCCCATAGTCTGTTCTGGACTTGAGGACTGTGAGGAGACCTCTTGTGGCATGTCTTGTGGGGTATGCATGGGTGTTGCAGTCCTTTCAGTCGCTGTAGTAGCTGACATGTATAGAGTTGAGTCATTCACATACATAGACACTCTGGCTTTATTCAAAGCCAGTGGCATGTCATTAGTAAAGTTTTTTTTAAGTAAATGGGCCTAGACAGCTGCCCTGGGGAATTCCTGAATCTACATAGATTATAAAAATAATTATAATATTTAACCTTTATTTAACCAGGTAGGCCAGTTGAGAACAAGTTCTAATTTACAACTATGACCTGGCCAAGATAAAGCAAAGCAAAGCAGTGCAACAAAAAACAACAACACTGAGTTACACATGGGATAAACAAATGTACAGTCAATAACACAATAGAAAAAGTCTATATACAGTGTGTACAAATGTAGTAGGATTAGTGAGGTAAGGCAATAAATAGGCCATAGTGGCAAAATATTTACAATTTAGCATTAACACTGGAGTGATAGATGTGCAGAAGATGTGCAAGTAAAGATACTGGGGTGCAAAAGAGCAAAAAAAAGAATAACAATGTGGGGACGAGGTAGTTGGATGGGCTATTTACAGATGGCTGTGTACAGGTGCAGTGATCGGTAAGCTGCTCTGACAGCTGTTGCTTAAAGTGAGGGAGATATAATCAAATCAAATCAAATCAAATTTATTTTATATAGCCCTTCGTACATCAGCTGATATCTCAAAGTGCTGTACAGAAACCCAGCCTAAAACCCCAAACAGCAAGCAATGCAGGTGAAGAAGCACATATAAGTCTCCAGCTTCAGTGATTTTTGCAATTCGTTCCAGTCATTGGCAGCAAAGAACTGGAAGGAAAGGCAGCCAAACGAGGAGTTGGCTTTGGGGATGACCAGTGAAATATACCTGCTGGAGCACGTGCTATGGGTGGGTGTTGCTATGGTGACTAGTGAGCTGAGATAAGGCGGAGCTTTACCTAGCAAAGACTTATAGATGGCCTGGAGCCAGTGGGTTTAGCGACGAATATGTAGCGAGGGCCAGCCAACGAGAGCATACAGGTCGCAGTTGAGGGTAGTATATGGGGCTTTGGTGACAAAACGGATGGCACTGTGATAGACTACATCCAATTTTCTGAGTAGAGTGTTGGAGACTGTTTTGTAAATGACATCGCCAAAGTCAAGAATCGGTAGGATAGTCAGTTTTACGAGGCTATGTTTGGCAGCATGAGTGAAGGAGGCTTTGTTGTGAAATATGAAGCCTAGATTTAATTTTGGATTGGAGATGCTTAATGTGAGTCTGGAAGGAGAGTTTACACTCTAACCAGACACCTAGGTATTTGTAGTTGTCCACATATTCTAAGTCAGAACCTTCCAAAGTAGTGATGCTAGTCAGGCGGGCGGGTGAGGGCAGCAATCGGTTGAAGAGCATGCATTTAGTTTTACTAGCAGGCCACGGAAGAAGTGTTGTATGGCATTGAAGCTCGTTTGGAGGTTTGTTAACACAGTGTCCAAATAATGGCCAGATGTATACAGAATGGTGTTGTCTGGGTAGAAGTGGATCAGAGAATCACCAGCAGCAAGAGCGACAATGATATATACAGAGACAAGAGTTGGCCAGAGAATTGAACCCTGTGGCACCCCCATAGAGACTGCCAGAGGTCCAGACAACAGGCCCTCCAATTTGACACACTGAACTCTATCTGAGAAGTAGTTATTGAAGTAGTAATTTGAGTAACCAAGGCTATTGAGTCTTGCAGATAAGAATGCGGTGATTGACAGAGTTGAAAGCCTTGGCCAGGTCGATGAAGACGGCTGCACAGTATTGTCTTTTATCGATGGTGGTTGTGATGTCGTTTAGGACCTTGAGCGTGGCTGAGGTGCACCCATGACCAGCTCGGAAACCAGATTGCATAGTGGAGAAGGTATGGTGGGATTCGAAATGGTCGGTGATCTGTTTATTAACTTGGCTTTCGAAGATTTTAGAAAGGCAGGGTAGGATGGATATAGGTCTGTAACAGTTTGGGTCTATGGTGTCTCCCCCTTTGAAGAGGGGGATGACCGCGGCAGCTTTCCAATCTTTGGGGATCTCAGACGATACGAATTTTGAGGATAATTTTAGAAAGAGAGGGTCCAGATTGTCTAGCCCAGCTGATTTATAGGGATCCAGAATTTGCAGCTCTTTCAGAACATAAGCTGTTTGGAATTGAGTGAAGGAGAAGCGGGGGGCGGGGGGAGCATGGCCAGCCGTAGAAAAATGCTTATTGAAATTCTCGTTTATGGTGGATTTGTTGCTAGTGACAGTGTTTCCTATCCTCAGTGCAGTGGGCAGCTTGGAGGAGGTTCTCTTATTCTCCATGCACTCTACAGTGTCCATCAACCCTTTAATAATGGGGCTAGTGACAGTGTTTCCTATCCTCAGTGCAGTGGGCAGCTTGGAGGAGGTTCTCTTATTCTCCATGCACTCTACAGTGTCCATCAACCCTTTAATAATGGGGCTAGTGACAGTGTTTCCTTTCCTCAGTGCAGTGGGCAGCTTGGAGGAGGTGCTCTTATTCTCCATGCACTCTACAGTGTCCATCAACCCTTTATTAATGGGGCGAGTGACAGTGTTTCCTATCCTCAGTGCAGTGGGCAGCTTGGAGGAGGTGCTCTTATTCTCCATGCACTCTACAGTGTTTCCTATCCTCAGTGCAGTGGGCAGCTTGGAGGAGGTGCTCTTATTCTCCATGCACTCTACAGTGTTTCCTATCCTCAGTGCAGTGGGCAGCTTGGAGGAGGTGCTCTTATTCTCCATGCACTCTACAGTGTCCATCAACCCTTTAATAACCGTGAGCTAACTACATGTAAACACCTTGAACTGTCTTGATGTGTTGTTGTTATTGTTGTTTATGTTGTGTAGAACAGCTTACAGCCTGAAGAGTCCAGCCTGTCCTCAGACCCCAAATCCAGCCCTCGCATGTCCAGAGCTAGCGTCTTCATCACACAGATACTACAGGTAACACACACACACCTTCACACACCTTCACACACACACCCATCTCCTCAGTAAAGTGCAATGTGTGGTGTGTGTGTGTGTGTGTGTGTGTGTGTGTGTGTGTGTGTGTGTGTGTGTGTGTGTGTGTGTGTGTGTGTGTGTGTGTGTGTGTGTGTGTGTGTGTGTGTGTGTGTGTGTGTGTGTGTGTGTGTGTGTGTGTGTGTGTGTAGTTTGTCAGCAGGGTGGATAATAAGTATAAGCGTATGAACAGCAGTGAGCGTGTTCGCATTGTGAGCTCAGGAAACCCGACGCTGCCCAGACCAGGCTTCGAAACCCTGAGACAGGATGGTAAGCCTTGCACCCTACACACTATACAATACAGGAAACCCAATGCTGCCCAGACCAGGCTTCGAAACCCTGAGACAGGATGGTAAGCCTTGCACCCTACACACTATACAATACAGGAAACCCAACGCTGCCCAGACCAGGCTTCGAAACCCTGAGACAGGATGGTATGCCCTGCACCCTACACACTACTGGAAACCCAATGCTGCCCAGACCAGGCTTCAAAACCCTGAGACAGGATTAAAAAACGACATCCTACCATAAACCTACATCCTACCATAAACCATGTACACTACTACCTATACGCCCTGTTTCTCTCTCTCTCTATACACACACACACCTATACACTACACCCTGTTTCTCTCTCTCTATACACACACACCTAAACACTACACCTGTTTCTCTCTCTCTCTATTGTCACGAACCGGCTCAAAGCCCGTAACAAAGGGAGACAACGTGGAGATAAGGAGTAACAAAATATATATTTATTAACTAAACCAACTAAGGAAAATATACAATGACGTGTGTAATCAGTAATCAGTAGTGTAAGTGAGTGTTTTGCATGCATGAATGTGATAATGCAGGGTGTTGAAAGGTGCCAAAGCAAACAAACAAAAGGCCACCAAGAACCACAACACAATCTACAAAGGTGTCTGCATGGAGAGTCTCCTCCATGAATGTGGAAGAGGTCTATTTATCCTGGGAGACACCTGGCCCAGGTGTTTCCCATGAAGCTGACGACCCTCCCAACTCCGCCCACCGGCATCCTAATAAGGAAACAAGAACAAAGACAGAATACAGCAGACAGAGTGGGAGGGTTGTCACACTATATACACACACCTATACACTACACCTGTTTCTCTCTCTATATATACACACACACCTATACACTACACCTGTTTCTCTCTCATATATATATATATATATACAGTGCCTTGCGAAAGTATTCGGCCCCCTTGAACTTTGCGACCTTTTGCCACATTTCATGCTTCAAACATAAAGATATAAAACTGTATTTTTTTGTGAAGAATCAACAACAAGTGTGACACAATCATGAAGTGGAACGACATTTATTGGATATTTCAAACTTTTTTAACAAATCAAAAACTGAAAAATTGGGCGTGCAAAATTATTCAGCCCCTTTACTTTCAGTGCAGCAAACTCTCTCCAGAAGTTCAGTGAGGATCTCTGAATGATCCAATGTTGACCTAAATTACTAATGATGATAAATACAATCCACCTGTGTGTAATCAAGTCTCCGTATAAATGCACCTGCACTGTGATAGTCTCAGAGGTCCGTCAAAAGCGCTGAGAGCATCATGAAGAACAAGGAACACACCAGGCAGGTCCGAGATACTGTTGTGAAGAAGTTTAAAGCCGGATTTGGATACAAAAATATTTCCCAAGCTTTAAACATCCCAAGGAGCACTGTGCAAGCGATAATATTGAAATGGAAGGAGTATCAGACCACTGCAAATCTACCAAGACCTGGCCGTCCCTCTAAACTTTCAGCTCATACAAGGAGAAGGCTGATCAGAGATGCAGCCAAGAGGCCCATGATCACTCTGGATGAACTGCAGAGATCTACAGCTGAGGTGGGAGACTCTGTCCATAGGACAACAATCAGTCGTATATTGCACAAATCTGGCCTTTATGGAAGAGTGGCAAGAAGAAAGCCATTTCTTAAAGATATCCATAAAAAGTGTTGTTTAAAGTTTGCCACAAGCCACCTGGGAGACACACCAAACATGTGGAAGAAGGTGCTCTGGTCAGATGAAACCAAAATTGAACTTTTTGGCAACAATGCAAAACGTTATGTTTGGCGTAAAAGCAGCACAGCTCATCACACTGAACACACCATCCCCACTGTCAAACATGGTGGTGGCAGCATCATGGTTTGGGCCTGCTTTTCTTCAGCAGGGACAGGGAAGATGGTTAAAATTGATGGGAAGATGGATGGAGCCAAACACAGGACCATTCTGGAAGAAAACCTGATGGAGTCTGCAAAAGACCTGAGACTGGGACAGAGATTTGTCTTCCAACAAGACAATGATCCAAAACATAAAGCAAAATCTACAATAGAATGGTTCAAAAATAAACATATCCAGGTGTTAGAATGGCCAAGTCAAAGTCCAGACCTGAATCCAATCGAGAATCTGTGGAAAGAACTGAAAACTGCTGTTCACAAATGCTCTCCATCCAACCTCATTGAGCTCGAGCTGTTTTGCAAGGAGGAATGGGAAAAAATGTCAGTCTCTCGATGTGCAAAACTGATAGAGACATACCCCAAGCGACTTACAGCTGTAATCGCAGCAAAAGGTGGCGCTACAAAGTATTAACTTAAGGGGGCTGAATAATTTTGCACGCCCAATTTTTCAGTTTTTGATTTGTTAAAAAAGTTTGAAATATCCAATAAATGTCGTTCCACTTCATGATTGTGTCCCACTTGTTGTTGATTCTTCACAAAAAAATACAGTTTTATATCTTTATGTTTGAAGCCTGAAATGTGGCAAAAGGTCGCAAAGTTCAAGGGGGCCGAATACTTTCGCAAGGCACTGTGTATATATATATATATATATATATATATATATATATATGCTGTTTATTATTATACACCCTACACCCTGTTTCTCTCTCTCATATATATATATATATATATATATATATATATATATATGCTGTATATTATTATACACCTTACACCCTGTTTCTCTCTCTCATATATATATATATATATGCTGTATATTATTATACACCCTACACCCTGTTTCTCTCTCTTATATATATATATATATATATATATATATACATATATATATATGCTGTATATTATTATACACCCTACACCCTGTTTCTCTCTCATATATATATATATATATATATATATATATATATATATATATATATGCTGTATATTATTATACACCCTACACCCTGTTTCTCTCTCTTATATATATATATATATATGCTGTATATTATTATACACCCTACACCTGTTTCTCTCTCATATATATATATATATGCTGTATATTATTATACACCCTACACCTGTTTCTCTCTCATATATATATATATATATGCTGTATATTATTATACACCCTACACCCTGTTTCTCTCTCTTATATATATATATATATATGCTGTATATTATTATACACCCTACACCCTGTTTCTCTCTCATATATATATATATATGCTGTATATTATTATACACCCTACACCTGTTTCTCTCTCATATATATATATATATGCTGTATATTATTATACACCCTGTTTCTCTCTCATATATATATATATATATGCTGTATATTATTATACACCCTGTTTCTCTCTCTTATATATATATATATATATGCTGTATATTATTATACACCCTACACCCTGTTTCTCTCTCATATATATATATATATATATGCTGTATATTATTATACACCCTACACCCTGTTTCTCTCTCTCATATATATATCTATATGCTGTATATTATTATACACCCTACACCCTGTTTCTCTCTCATATATATATATATATATATGCTGTATATTATTATACACCCTACACCCTGTTTCTCTCTCATATATATATATATATATATGCTGTATATTATTATACACCCTACACCTTGTTTCTCTCTCATATATATATATATATATGCTGTATATTATTATACACCCTGTTTCTCTCTCATATATATATATATATATGCTGTATATTATTATACACCCCGTTTCTCTCTCATATATATATATATATATGCTGTATATTATTATACACCCTACACCCTGTTTCTCTCTCATATATATATCTATATGCTGTATATTATTATACACCCTGTTTCTCTCTCATATATATATATATATATGCTGTATATTATTATACACCCTACACCCTGTTTCTCTCTCTCATATATATATATATATGCTGTATATTATTATACACCCTACACCCTGTTTCTCTCTCTTATATATATATATATATGCTGTATATTATTATACACCCTACACCCTGTTTCTCTCTCATATATATATATATATATGCTGTATATTATTATACACCCTACACCCTGTTTCTCTCTCATATATATATATATATATGCTGTATATTATTATACACCCTACACCCTGTTTCTCTCTCTCATATATATATATATGCTGTATATTATTATACACCCTGTTTCTCTCTCTTATATATATATATATATATATATGCTGTATATTATTATACACCCTACACCCTGTTTCTCTCTCTCATATATATATCTATATGCTGTATATTATTATACACCCTACACCCTGTTTCTCTCTCTCATATATATATATATGCTGTATATTATTATACACCCTACACCCTGTTTCTCTCTCATATATATATATATATATATGCTGTATATTATTATACACCCTACACCCTGTTTCTCTCTCTCATATATATATCTATATGCTGTATATTATTATACACCCTGTTTCTCTCTCATATATATATATATATATATATATATATATATGCTGTATATTATTATACACCCTACACCCTGTTTCTCTCTCATATATATATATGCTGTATATTATTATACACCCTACACCCTGTTTCTCTCTCTCATATATATATATATGCTGTATATTATTATACACCCTACACCCTGTTTCTCTCTCTCATATATATATATATGCTGTATATTATTATACACCCTACACCCTGTTTCTCTCTCTCATATATATATATATGCTGTATATTATTATACACCCTACACCCTGTTTCTCTCTCTCATATATATATATATATGCTGTATATTATTATACACCCTACACCCTGTTTCTCTCTCTCATATATATATATATGCTGTATATTATTATACACCCTACACCCTGTTTCTCTCTCTCATATATATATATATATGCTGTATATTATTATACACCCTACACCCTGTTTCTCTCTCTCATATATATATATATATGCTGTATATTATTATACACCCTACACCCTGTTTCTCTCTCTTATATATATATATATATATGCTGTATATTATTATACACCCTACACCCTGTTTCTCTCTCTCATATATATATATATATATGCTGTATATTATTATACACCCTACACCCTGTTTCTCTCTCATATATATATATATATTTATGCTGTATATTATTATACACCCTACACCCTGTTTCTCTCTCTCATATATATATATATATGCTGTATATTATTATACACCCTACACCCTGTTTCTCTCTCATATATATATATGCTGTATATTATTATACACCCTACACCGTTTCTCTCTCATATATATATATATATGCTGTATATTATTATACACCCTACACCCTGTTTCTCTCTCATATATATATATATATATATATATGCTGTATATTATTATACACCCTACACCCTGTTTCTCTCTCATATATATATATATGCTGTATATTATTATACACCCTACACCCTGTTTCTCTCTCATATATATATATATATATATGCTGTATATTATTATACACCCTGTTTCTCTCTCATATATATATATGCTGTATATTATTATACACCCTACACCCTGTTTCTCTCTCATATATATATATGCTGTATATTATTATACACCCTACACCCTGTTTCTCTCTCTCTCTATACACACACACCACCAGTGGAGAGAACAAGTATTTGATACACTGCCAATTTTGCAGTTTTTCCTACTTACAAAGCATGTAGAGGTCATTTTTAACATAGGTACACTTCAACTGTGAGAGACGGTATCTAAAACAAAAATCCGGAAAATCACTATGATTTTTAAGTAATTAATTTGCATTTTATTGCATGACACAAGTATTTGATCACCTACCAACCAGTAAGAATTCCGGCTCTCACAGACCTGTTAGTTTTTCTTTAAGAAGCCCTCCTTGTTCTCCACTCATTACCTGTATTAACTGCACCTGTTTGAACTCGTTACCTGTATAAAAGACACCTGTCCACACACTCAAACAGACTCCAACCTCTCCACAATGGACAAGACCAGAGAGCTGTGGAAGGACATCAGGGATAAAATTGGAGACCTGCACAAGGCTGTGATGGGCTACAGGACAATAGGCACGCAGCTTGGTGAGAAGGCAACAACTGTTGGCGCAATTATTAGAAAATGGAAGAAGTTCAAGATGACGGTCAATCACCCTCGGTCTGGGGCTCCATGCAAGATCTCACCTCGTGGGGCATCAATGATCATGAAGAAGGTGAAGGATCAGCCTAGAACTACACGGCAGGACCTGGTCAATGACCTGAAGAGAGCTGGGACCACAGTCTCAAAGAAAACCATTAGTAACACACTAAAATAACACATCCTAGATCTGAATGAATGAAATTCTTATTAAATACTTTTTTCTTTACATAGTTGAATGTGCTGACATCAAAATCACACAAATTATCAATGGAAATCAAATATATCAACCCATGGAGGTCTGGATTAAAGTGGAAAACCACACTACAGGCTGATCCAACTTTGATGTAATGTCCTTAAAACAAGTCAAAATGAGGCTCAGTAGTGTGTGTGGCCTCCACGTGCCTGTATGACCTCCCTACAACGCCTGGGCATGCTCCTGATGAGGTGGCGGATGGTCTCCTGAAGGATCTCCTCCCAGACATGGACTAAAGCATCCGCCAACTCCTGGACAGTCTGTGGTGCAACGTGGTGTTGGTGGATGGAGCGAGACATGATGTCCCAGATGTGCTCAATTGGATTCAGGTCTGGGGAACGGGCGGGCCAGTCCATAGCATCAATGCCTTCCTCTTGCAAGAACTGCTGACACACTCCAGCCACATGAGGTCTAGCATTGTCTTGCATTAGGAGGAACCCAGGGCCAACCGCACCAGCATATGGTCTCACAAGGGGTCTGAGGATCTCATCTCGGTACCTAATGGCAGTCGGGCTACCTCTGGCGAGCACATGGAGGGCTGTGCGGCCCCCCCAAAGAAATGCCACCCCACACCATGACTGACCCACCGCCAAACCGGTCATGCTGGAGGATATTGCAGGCAGCAGAACGTTCTCCACGGTGTCTCCAGACTGTCACATGTGCTCAGTGTGAACCTGCTTTCATCTGTGAAGAGCACAGGGCGCCAGTGGCGAATTTGACAATCTTGGTGTTCTCTGGCAAATGAAAAACGTCCTGCACGGTGTTGGGCTGTAAGCACAACCCCCACCTGTGGACGTCGGGCCCTCATACCACCCTCATGGAGTCTGTTTCTGACCGTTTGAGCAGACACATGCACATTTGTGGCCTGCTGGAGGTCATTTTGCAGGGCTCTGGCAGTGCTCCTCCTGCTCTTCCTTGCACAAAGGCGGAGGTAGCGGTCCTGCTGCTGGGTTGTGGGCCCTCCTACGGCCTCCTCCACGTCTCCTGATGTACTGGCCTGTCTCCTGGTAGCGCCTCCATGCTCTGGACACTACGCTGACAGACACAGCAAACCTTCTTGCCACAGCTCACATTGATGTGCCATCCTGGATGAGCTGCACTACCTGAGCCACTTGTGTGGGTTGTAGACTCTGTCTCATGCTACCACTAGAGTGAAAGCACCGCCAGCATTCCAAAGTGACAAACATCAGCCAGGAAGCAGAGGAACTGAGAAGTGGTCTGGTCCCCACCTGCAGAACCTATGATTTCCACCTGTTGTCTATTCCATCTGCACAACAGCATGTGAAATGTATTGTCAATCAGTGTTGCTTCCTAAGTGGACAGTTTGATTTCACAGAAGTGTGATTGACTTGGAGTTACATTGTGTTGTTTAAGTGTTCCCTTTATTTTTTTGAGCAGTGTATATTAGCATTGTATATATTTATGCTGTATATTATTATACACTCTACAACCTGTACCCTTTACAATGTGTGTGTGTGTGTGTGAAGACTGTGCAGACCCATACAGTGATGTGAGTAGGAGTGTGAACCTGGTTCCGTACAGCCTGGTCTCCCCTCAGCGGGTCCAGAGGAAGAGGCCGGTTCTGATCAGTCCAAACAGTCTGGCCCGGACCATTATTCAGAAGATACTCAACATGGGTGGAGCCATGGACTTCAACATCTGCAAACCAGGTCGGGTTGTGTGTGTGTGTGTGTGTGTGTGTGTGTTTAATATTATTTAGTTATATCATATTAATAAAAGGTCATGTATTCCAGATGTCCTAACTAAAGAAGAGTTCTTAATGAGACAGAGGATTGAACCCATCATCTCCTCCAGAGAGAAGAACACCAACACCTACGAGGTTGTCTCTCCTGAGAACATAGAGGCTGTTGCTGCAAAGGTACATACTATTTTACATCTTGACTGATTTATTTTATAGAACCTTTATTTTAGCAGGGAGTCCCATTGAGACCAAGGCCTCTTTTCCAATACCACGTAATAAAACCACACAATATTACAAGCAATTTAAAAAGAAAACACATTCCTCAACAATGAGGTCCTTCATTTTAAAGAGCGACTGCATTTATCCCGGAAGTGTAAATAGGATCCTTTTGGTCATAAAGTCTAAAACGGAGTTTGGAACATCCGTGTGTCACAACAGGTAAATGAATGTTGGGTTTCTATCTAATAGCATAGACAGTGAGACAGACCTGCCCAGCAGCTCCAACTTGGTTACATAAGACGACACAACGCCCATTTCCTTACTTGAGAAATACTGCACCAAACACCTTAGTTAGATGTAAACATTAGCAACTAAAACATCCTTGGCAAAAACAGATTTCTTAAATGGTCTTAGATTCATTCTGGGGGGTTTTGAGTGAAATAGGCTTCTGCATCTACAGTGGCTCAAGGGGGACAAACATCATTAACCAAACGCAGAATTAGTCAGGAAGACTATTTTCTAATGAACAACAGAAAAACACACGTGCCAATCGGTTGTTCAGTAGTTTAACAACTTGAACTGCCCTGGAGGTCCAGGAGCATCAAGGTGCAGAGTGCTCTGTAGATCATTCCATTGGGTCCTCCATTAACAACTTGAACTGCCCTGGAGGTCCAGGAGCATCAAGGTGCAGAGTGCTCTGTAGATCATTCCATTGGGTCCTCCATTAACAACTTGAACTGCCCTGGAGGTCCAGGAGCATCAAGGTGCAGAGTGCTCTGTAGATCATTCCATTGGGTCCTCCATTAACAACTTGAACTGCCCTGGAGGTCCAGGAGCATCAAGGTGCAGAGTGCTCTGTAGATCATTCCATTGGGTCCTCCATTAACAACTTGAACTGCCCTGGAGGTCCAGGAGCATCAAGGTGCAGAGTGCTCTGTAGATCATTCCATTGGGTCCTCCATTAACAACTTGAACTGCCCTGGAGGTCCAGGAGCATCAAGGTGCAGAGTGCTCTGTAGATCATTCCATTGGGTCCTCCATTAACAACTTGAACTGCCCTGGAGGTCCAGGAGCATCAAGGTGCAGAGTGCTCTGTAGATCATTCCATTGGGTCCTCCATTAACAACTTGAACTGCCCTGGAGGTCCAGGAGCATCAAGGTGCAGAGTGCTCTGTAGATCATTCCATTGGGTCCTCCATTAACAACTTGAACTGCCCTGGAGGTCCAGGAGCATCAAGGTGCAGAGTGCTCTGTAGATCATTCCATTGGGTCCTCCATTAACAACTTGAACTGCCCTGGAGGCCCCGGAGCATCAAGGTGCAGAGAGCTCTGTATTACATCTGCTAAACATGTGTATGCGACCAACATGTTTAATTTGATAATTTTATACACGGGTGCAAAACAACAAAGCAGATTCCCCGAATTCTGTAGTTAACCATCCCTGTGACCAGGTCTGGTGACTCGTATGTCACTCATTTAACAATGAAGTAAGGTATGGAGGAAGTTTTCACGAGGGCTTTCTAAACAAAAAAATTGAATCAAGTCACATCTAATTTAATTTGTCACATGTACCGAATACAAGAAGTGTAGACTACCAGCCAATGTACAGAAAAATCTGCTATATTTATATTTACCATGTCCTTGATCAGCCACTATTGAAGTACATTTTGAAGCTAGAAAAGATCTAAGCTGAGTGTTGATTGAAGATTCTAAAATGTTCGCTAGACAGTTTAGAGATCAGGAGATCATTACTCAGGGGTCACCACCTTGGTAGAGAGGGAGCACATGGGCAGCCTTCCAGAAACATGATTGGATTTAAATCAGTGTATTTTAGTATTTTCAAATACATGCCAGTACTTTCCAAGTGTATTTCCAAGTACATTCCAATATTCAACTACTTGTTCAATTTGTTCATTTGGAAATGTATATGAAAGGAATTGAGATATTTGAAATAGTATTTGAACCCAGGTCTGTTGTGTGCAGGGTAAACACTGTTTGATGGAGGCTGACGTGAGCTGTGTTAAAGACCTTTTGAGGAGAGAGATCTACCCAATCATCATCCACATCAAGATCTGTGACAAGAACATCAGGAAGCTAAGGTACTCTGACCTCTAACCCCTTGCATCTGTCTCCTACAGGAAGCTGTCCCTGCGTGTGGACAGTGAGGAAGAGTTTGTCAGAGTGTCGGAGCAGAGAGAGAGAGCTGGAGAGTATTCCTAACCCCTTGCATCTGTCTCCTACAGGAAGCTGCCCCTTCGTGTGGACAGTGAGGAGGAGTTTGTCAGAGTGTGTCGGAGCAGAGAGAGAGAGCTGGAGAGTGTTCCGTGTCTCTATGCGTGTCTGGAGCCTGAGGAATGGGCTGGGCCTGATGACCTCATCAGAGTGGTGAAAGACAGAATCCAGGAGGAACAGAGGAAGACTGTCTGGGTGGAGCAAGACCTGCTGTAACACACACAGATTAATGCATGCACACACCTCACACACAAGGTGCGCAAGATGGCGACGCTGGGTTAGATGCCACAAAATAGTTGGGAGTCCCCAGTAGGGGCTGCACACAATTGGTCTTGGTTTGGCTGGGGTACGCCGTCATTGTAAATAGCAATTTGTTCTTAACTGTCTTGCCTAATTAAGTAAAGGTTAAATAAAATACAAAATTGTTGAGAGGTTTTACCTGTAGTCAGCATTTCATTATTATGTCACATTGGGTGAACCTGTGGTCAGCGCTCAGGTCTGTTCAACGCTGGTCCGACCAATCTGATTCCACGCTTCAAGATCGCTTCGATCACGTGGACTGGGATATGTTCCGGCTAGCCTCAGATAATAACATTGATGTATACGCTGACTCGGTGAGCGAGTTTATTAGCAAGTGCATCGGTGATGTGGTACCCACGGTGAATATTAAAACCTTCCCCAACCAGAAACTGGATTGATGGCAGCATTTGAGCAAAACTGAAAGCATGCGAACACCTGCTTTTAATCATGGCAAGGCGACCGGAAACATGACCGAATACAAACAGTGTAGCTATTCCCTCTAAGGCATTTAAACAAGCTAAGCTTCAGTATAGAGACAAAGTAGAGTCGCAATTCAACGGCTCAGACACGAGACGTATGTGGCAGGGTCTACAAAAAGAAAACCAGCCCCGTCGCGGACACCGATTTCTTGCTCCCAGACCAACTAAACAACTTCTTTGCTCGCTTTGAGGACAATACATTGCCACTGACATGGCCCGCTACCAAAACCAGCCAACGTGAGTAAAACATTTAAACGTGTTAACCCTTGCAAGGCTGCCGGCCCAGATGGCATCCCTAGCCGCGTCCTCAGAGCATGCGCAGAACAGCTGGCTGGTGTGTTTACGGACATATTCAATCAATCCCTATCCCAGTCTGCTGTTCCCACATGCTTCAAGAGGGCCACCATTGTTCCTGTTCCCAAGAAAGCTAAGGTAACTGAGCTAAACAACTACCGCCCTGTAGCACTCACTTCCGTCATCATGAAGTGCTTTGAGGGACTAGTCAAGGACCATATCACCTCCACCCTACCTGACACCCTAGACCCACTCCAATTTGCTTACCGCCCAAATAGGTCCACAGACGATGCAATCTCAACCACACTGCCCTAACCCATCTAGACAAGAGGAATACCTATGTGAGAATGCTGTTCATCGACTACAGCTCAGCATTTAACACCATAGTACCCTCCAAACTCGTCATCAAGCTCGCGACCCTGGGTCTCGACCCCGCCCTGTGCAACTGGGTACTGGACTTCCTGACGGGCCGCCCCCAGGTGGTGAGGGTAGGTAACAACATCTCCACGACCGCTGATCCTCAACACTGGGGCCCCACAAGGGTGCGTTCTGAGCCCTCGCCTGTACTCCCTGTTCACCCACGATTGCGTGGCCACGCACGCCTCCAACTCAATCATCAAGTTTGCGGACGACACAACAGTGGTAGGCTTGATTACCAACAACGACGAGACGGCCTACAGGTAGGAGGTGATGGCCCTCGGACTGTGGTGTCAGGAAAATAACCTCACACTCAACGTCAACAAAACTAAGGAGATGATTGTGGACTTCAGGAAACAGCAGAGGGAACACCCCCCTATCCACATCGATGGAACAGTAGTGGAGAGGGTAGTAAGTTTTAAGTTCCTCGGTGTACACATCACAGACAAACTGAATTGGTCCACCCACACAGACAGCATCGTGAAGAAGGCGCAGCAGCGCCTCTTCAACCTCAGGAGGCTGAAGAAATTCGGCTTGTCACCAAAAACACTCACAAACTTCTACAGATCCACAATCAAGAGAATCCTGTCGGGCTGTATCACCGCCTGGTACGGCAACTGCTCCGCCCACAACCGTAAGGCTCTCCAGAGGGTAGTGAGGTCTGCACAACGCATCACCGGGGGAAAACTACCTGCCCTCCAGGACACCTACACCATCCGATGTCACAGGAAGGCCATAAAGATCATCAAGGACAACAACCACCCGAGCCACTGCCTGTTCACCCCGCTATCATCCAGAAGGCGAGGTCAGTACAGGTGCATCAAAGCTGGGACCGAGAGACTGAAAAACAGCTTCTATCTCAAGGCCATCAGACTGTTAAACAGCCACCACTAACATTGAGTGGCTGCTGCCAACACACTGACTCAACTCCAGCCACTTTAATAATGGGAATTGATGGAAAATATATCACTAGCCACTTTAAACAATGCTACTTAATATAATGTTTACACCCCTACATTACTCATCTCATATGTATATACTGTACTCTATCATCTACTGCATCTTTAGGTAATACATGTATCACTAGCCACATTAAACTATGCCACTTTGTTTACATACTCATCTCATATGTATATACTGTACTCGATACCATCTACTGCATCTTGCCTATGCCGCTCTGTACCATCACTCATTCATATATCTTTATGTACATATTCTTTATCCCTTTACACTTGTGTGTATAAGGTAGTAGTTTTGGAATTGTTAGCTAGAGTACCCGTTGGTTATTACTGCATTGTCGGAACTAGAAGCACAAGCATTTCGCTACACTCGCATTAACATCTGGGCCCCACAAGGGTGCGTTCTGAGCCCTCTCCTGTACTCCCTGTTCACCCACGATTGCGTGGCCACGCACGCCTCCAACTCAATCATCAAGTTTGCGGACGACACAACAGTGGTAGGCACATGGTTAATGTGTATGTGACAAATAAAATTTGATTTGATCTAACTTTTATAGATGCCTTGGTGGGTGGATGGTTTGGAGGGAGGGAGTGGAGGGTTGGAGAGAGGGGATGGATGGGAGAATGAGTGGCTGGTGTTGTACTGTTTTTGTTGTTATATCTGAAAATCTATATATAAAGTTAATTTAAAAATAATAATAAATAAGAACAGAGTAACAGCAGCATATGATGAGGGTAAAAGTGTGTGTATGTTTGTGTGTGTTGGATTAAGGGATGGACCCAATCATCACCAGTCTAACACCAAAGGATCCATATGTGGCAACTGGCCTTAACAAGTCAGGGTTAGGGGTCAGGGTGATAACACAGCAGCAGACTTGGTTCATGCCTTAGTTTATATTTCTGATGAAATATACATCATTCTGAAATCCAATAAAACTAGAATACTGAAATCAAGACATAGACCCACATCAGAATAATGTTAGTCATTCTGTATAGAAGAGAAGATTCTGCTCTGAGGGATTCTAGAACAACATGCTGATTCTGCTCTGAGGGGTTCTAGAACAACATGATGATTTTGCTCTGAGGGATTCTAGAACAACATGATGATTCTGCTCTGAGGGATTCTAGAACAACATGATTATTCTGCTCTAAGGGATTCTAGAACAATCCTGTTGATGTACTGTCAGATGGAAACACTCTAACCCAACATGTAGATTCTACTCTGTGAATGACGAGGTTTGTGGCACAGATCATTATCATGAAATAACAGACAACAGTTCACAGTAAACACAGACTATCATTGTGCACACCCCTATACAACCCTATTACATAGCATCAGCAAGGTACATAAAACACTGACACCATCCCTTTAAGCCCGATAGATAGGTCATCCCTTTAAGACCTCAAATATACAGATGTTCTGTATATTTAAAAAATGAGTTTAAAAAAATTATTATTTACAAAAATACTTTGCTGTGTAAACTTTTTATTTTCATTCCAACCAAAGGCCCTAACCCTCTAACCCCGTCTAACTCTCTGTCTAACTCTAACCCTCTAACGCCCTGTCTAACTCGAACCCTCTAACCCAGTCTAACTCTAACCCTAACCTCCTGTTTAACCCTGCCCCCTATCTAACCTTAACCTCCTGTCTAACCCTAACCTCCTGTCTAACCCTAACCCCGTCTAACCCTAACCCCGTCTAACCCTAACCCCGTCTAACCCCAACCTCCTGTCTAACCCCAACCTCCTGTCTAACCCCAACCTCCTGTCTAACCCCAACCTCCTGTCTAACCCCAACCTCCTGTCTAACCCCAACCTCCTGTCTAACCCCAACCTCCTGTCTAACCCCAACCTCCTGTCTAACCCCAACCTCCTGTCTAACCCCAGCCCCCTGTCTAACCCTAACCTCCTGTCTAACCCTAACCTCCTGTCTAACCCTAACCTCCTGTCTAACCCTGTCTTCCTCTTTTTATCCGGTAGCATGTTGTAACATGTTTCCCCATGCTTCCAGTAGTAGCACACCCATTGGGTTTGTTTCAGAAAATCATTCCCTTCAACATAACCCTACAACTCCTCAGGTCCTGATGGCTTCCTTATAGAAGGGTGATAATGTTGGCATCGGTCACTGTGAAACAAGGCATTTCCTTTCCACATTAAAACATAAAACACAAAAAAATCCCTTTCATGCTTAACTTTAACGCTGGAAAATAAGTGAACATTAAAAACAACTAGAAAACAACGAATTCCCAAACAGTCCAACTCCTCATAGGATGATCAGTAGTGACCAGGGTTCCATCAGGGTTCCATGATGACATGACAGACACCAGGGTTCCATGATGACATGACAGACACCAAGGTTCCATGATGACATGACAGACACCAGGGTTCCATGATGACATCAAAGCCACCAGGGTTCCAGCAGTCAGGAGTCCAAGTCTTCTCCAAAGGAAGTTGAACCTAACTCTAACTTTCCTCTGTTCTCCTGCTGAGTCCAGAACAGGAGCAGAAGATGCAGCACTCTGGTCTGGCTGGTCTTAGAAAATAATGTACAACCTGGAACCATAAAGGATTCTTCGATTTTCCCCATAGGAGAACCCACTGACAATAGCTATTTTTGGTTCCAAGTAGAACGGTTTAATTAATTCAAGGTTCTACGTGGAACAGTTTCATCACTAAAAGGTTCTAAGTAGAACCTGTTTCACCACCAAAAAGTTATACCTGGGACCAAAAAGGGTTCTCCTATGGGGACAAGAAAAGAGCCCTTTTAGAAAAGCCATTTTTTCTGAGTGTAGTTGTAGTCAGTCAGTCTAGCAGGGAGTCTGGTCTGGAGTAGCCAAACAGTCTGAAGTCTGGTTCATACAGCCTGTAGAGACTCCTCCTGGCCACTAGGGGCACCCTGCTGAACCAGTCCTCCTGCCAGCTGCTGGCCGTGTGGTTCCTGTGAGAGGGGGGGAAGTCAACCACGTTGTCCACCTTCAAAACCCTCAGCAGCTGTTCAGCATCCTCCTCAACCGTCTCCAGCTGACCCACAAAGTCATACTGGGAGGGGGCAGGGGAGAGAGGGGGAGAGAGAGAGAAAGTTAACCCAAACAAATTGACTAGCACGCACCAGCATCAGTCTGTGTTGTCTGTTTTCTTCTTTGTTAACAGTATCCCTTTCCGTCTCATAGTGAGAGAATGAACAGCAAACCTGGTTTCAAGAAACAGATAATGCAACGGCTCTCCCCTATTGGACCTAGATAGTGTGTGTGTGTGTATGTATTGATATGTAGGCTGTGTGTGCCATTTTTAAATGTATGTAGTTCTGTCCTTGAGCTGTTCTTGTCTATCAATGTTCTGTATCATGTTCTGTGTTCTGTGCTCTGTGTTCTGTGCTGTGCTGTGTGTTCTGTGCTCTGTGTTCTGTGCTCTGTGCTCTGTGCTGTGTGCTGTGTGCTCTGTGCTCTGTGTGGACCCCAGGAAGAGTAGCTGCTGCTTTTGCAACATCATTTGCCTCATCAATCTACACACAATAACCCATAATGACAAAGGGGATACTGGTTTTTACAAATAAAATACCAATATTTACCCTCAGTAGACAGGGGTCATTTTCATAGAAATACAATTTGTTTTGTTGACATGTCCAAAATTGATATCTTTGAACATGTCTGTAACATTTGATTTGCCCCAAGACACAGTTTTGGAAATCCCTACAATTGCAGAGTTGCCTGAGTACCAACCCAATTGAAAGGTTGCTGCTTAAACAAAACAATAGAAAAGGCTCGACTTCCCTTATATTCTTGTCTACTAGATGAAATGGCTGACCCATTGGCAAAGGTGAAAAAACAATGGGAAGCAGATTTACACAGTGACATGTCCTCTGATGAATGGTCCTTATGACTGAACATGTTCAATACAACCTAGAAAGAAATGGGTAACACATTTATACAAGCTTGTTGAATGGCTGTTGGAGATGCAGCTGAGCCACAGGATCAATCAGTCCTATCTTAAGGACCCGTCCCTCTACTGCACTGGTAGAATAGTAGAATCCATGTTATTTGTAAAGTAGTGGGAACTGATGTTTGCTGGTCTGATAAATGCAGAACTCTTCTTTCACAAGAAGGTGGATCTTGTTGGCCCTTACTTCTGCCAAAATACTTATTCTTAGACATTGGATAATAATCTAGTATTTTCATATATTACCTGTATTTGACAGGGGTGGCATAGCCGGTAGACCTGTCTCCAGTGCTCGTTGAAGGGGGCGTCGCTCTCCGTCTTGGGGTCCAGTAGGTATTGGACGAACTCTGAGAAGGAGGGGCGGATTCCCGCAGGAAACGCGTCGCCCACTGCCGCGGGAGGTTCAGAGTGGTTACCATAGCGACGGAGCATGAGCAGAGCGAATCGGCGGTAGAATTCCTCGTTGGGCTGCTCAAACTTGTTCCGATACGCTGAGATGAGGCGGACGAACGGATCTCTGACGAACAGGAACTTAGTGTACTTCTGGAGCTTCACCTTGACAATAAACAAAACCACCTTTATTAAAACCACCTTCAAAACAAATACACAGTGCATTTGGAAAGAATTCACATTTTGTTACGTTGCAGCCTTATTTTAAAAATGGATTCAATATGTTTTCCCCCCTCAATCTACACACAATACCCCATAATGACATCACAATACCCCATAATGACATCACAATACCCCATAATGACACCACAATACCCCATAATGACACCACAATACCCCATAATGACATCACAATACCCCATAATGACATCACAATACCCCATAATGACATCACAATACTCCATAATGACATCACAATACCCCATAATGACAAAGGTACAAGTTGATACAGGTTTTTAGAAATGTTTTAAAATGTATTACAAATAAAAACAGATATACCTTATTTATAATAAGTATTCAGACCCTTCGCTATGAGACTTGAAATTGAGCTCAGGTGAATCCTGTTTCCATTGGTCATCCTTGAGATGTTTCTACAACTTTATTGGAGTCCACCTGTGATAAATTCAATTGATTGGACAGGATTTGGAAAGGCCTGTTTATATAAGGTCCCACAGTGTATGTCAGAGCAGAAACCAAGCCATGAGGTTGAAGGAATTGTCCGTAGAGCTCCGAGACAGGATAGTCTTGAGGCACAGATCTGGGGAAGGGAACCAAAACATTTCTGCCGTATTGATGGTCCCCAAGAACACAGTGTCCTCCATCATTCTGAAATGGAAGAAGTTTGGAACCACCAAGACTCTTCCTGGAACTGGCCGCCCGGCCAAACTGAGCAATCGGGGAAGAAGGGCCTTGGTCAAAGAGGTGACCAAGAACCCGATGGTCACTCTGAAAGAACTCCAGAGTTCGTCTGTGGAGATGGGAGAACCTTCCAGAAGGACAACCATCTCTGCAGCACTCCACCAATCAGGCCTTTATGATAGAGTGGCCAGACGGAAGCCACTTCTCATTAAAAGGCACATGACAGCCCACTTGGAGTTTGCCAAAAGGCACCTAAAGACTCTCCGACCATGAGAAACAAGATTCTCTGATGAATCCAAGATTGAACTTTTTGGCCTGAATGCCAAGCGTCACATCTGGAGGCACCATCCCTACAGTGAAGCACGGTGGTGGCAGCATCATGCTGTGGGGATGTTTGTCAGCGGCAGGGACTGGGAGACTAGTCAGGATCGAGGGAAAGATGAACGGTGCAAAGTACAGAGAAATCCTTGATGAAAACCTGCTCCAGAGCGCTCAGGACTTCGGACTGGGGTGAAGGTTCACCTTCCATCTCTGGAGAGACCTGAAAACAGCTGTGCAGCAACGCTCCCCATCCAACCTGACAGAGCTTGAGAGGATCTGCAGAGAAGAATGGGAGAAACTCTCCAAATACAGGTGTGCCAAGGTTGTAGCATCATACCCAGGAAGACTCTACGATGTAATCGCTGCCAAAGGTGCTTCAACAAACTACTAAGTAAAGGGTCTGGAAACTTATTTAAATGACATTGAAGTTTTATTTTTAATATATTTGCACACATTTCTAAAACTGTTTTTTGCTTTGTCATTATGGGGTATTGTGATGTCATTATGGGGTATTGTGATGTCATTATGGGATATTGTGATGTCATTATGGGATATTGTGTATAGATTGATGAGGGGGAAAAAACAATTTAATCAATTTTAGAATAAGGCTGTAACGTAACAAAATGTGGAAAAAGGGGTCTGAATACTTTCCAAATGCACTGAATACATCACTTTCAGCTTTATATAATAAATTAAACCAAATGTGCCAGCTGTGAACTGACCACCAGCAGGGTGCATGTCAGCTGTTAACTGACCACCATCAGGGTTCATGTCAGCTGTTAACTGACCACCATCAGGGTTCATGTCAGCTGTTAACTGACCACCATCAGGGTTCATGTCAGCTGTTAACTGACCTTCATCAGGGTTCGTGTCAGCTGTTAACTGACCACCATCAGGGTTCATGTCAGCTGTTAACTAACCACCATCAGGGTTCATGTCAGCTGTTAACTGACCACCATCAGGGTTCATGTTAGAGGTAAGAGATTAGAAGTGAACTGACCTTCATCAGGTGTCGTGAGAACTTCCCGTAGCGTTTCCAGAACTTGTTGAAGGTGAAGTGGAGGCTGCTGTTGTGGACCATCTCCTGAGGAACCGCCAGAGGGTCCCTGTACGGAACTCCCTCCTGGAGCAGACTCTCACTGAGCACGATCATGATCCTCTTCCAGTTACTACACGCCACCTACAGTCAATATAAATATACATACAATATACAGTGGGGCAAAAAGGTATTTAGTCAGCCACCAATTGTGCAAGTTCTCCCACTTAAAAAGATGAGAGGCCTGTAATTTTCATCATAGGTACACTATGACAGACAAAATGAGAAAAAAAATCCAGAAAATCACATTGTAATATTTTTTATGAATTTATTTGAAAATTATGGTGGAAAATAAGTTTTTGGTCAATAACAAAAGTTTCTCAATACTTTGTTATATACCCTTTGTTGGCAATGACAGAGGTCAAACGTTTTCTGTAAGTCTTCACAAGGTTTTCACACACTGTTGCTGGTATTTTGGCCCATTCCTCCATGCAGATCTCCTCTAGAGCAGTGATGTTTTGGGGCTGTTGCTGGGCAACACAGACTTTCAACTCCCTCCAAAGATTTTCTATGGGGTTGAGATCTGGAGACTGGCTAGGCCACTCCAGGACCTTGAAATGCTTCTTACGAAGCCACTCCTTCATTGCCCGGGCGGTGTGTTTGGGATCATTGTCATGCTGAAAGACCCAGCCACGTTTCATCTTCAATGCCCTTGCTGATGGAAGGAGGTTTTCACTCAAAATCTCACGATACATGGCCCCATTCATTCTTTCCTTTACACGGATCAGTCGTCCTGGTCCCTTTGCAGAAAAACAGCCCCAAAGCATGATGTTTCCACCCCCATGCTTCACAGTAGGTATGGTGTTCTTTGGATGCAACTCAGCATTCTTTGTCCTCCAAACACGACGAGTTTAGTTTTTACCAAAAAGTTATATTTTGGTTTCATCTGACCATATGACATTCTCCCAATCTTCTTCTGGATCATCCAAATGCTCTCTAGCAAACTTCCGACGGGCCTGGACATGTACTGGTTTAAGCAGGGGGACACGTCTGGCACTGCAGGATTTGAGTCCCTGGCGGCGTAGTGTGTTACTGATGGTAGGCTTTGTTACTTTGGTCCCAGCTCTCTGCAAGTCATTCACTAGGTCCCCCTGTGTGGTTCTGGGATTTTTGCTCACTGTTCTTGTGATCATTTTGACCCCACGGGGTGAGATCTTGCGTGGAGCCCCAGATCGAGGAAGATTATCAGTGGTCTTGTATGTCTTCCATTTCCTAATAATTGCTCCCACAGTTGATTTCTTCAAACCAAGCTGCTTACCTATTGCAGATTCAGTCTTGTGGACAGGTGTCTTTTATACTGATAAGTTCAAACAGGTGCCATTAATACAGGTAACGAGTGGTGGACAGAGGAGCCTCTTAAAGAAGAAGTTACAGGTCTGTGAGAGCCAGAAATCTTGCTAGTTTGTAGGTGACCAAATACTTATTTTCTACCATAATTTGCAAATAAATTCATTAAAACTCCTACAATGTGATTTTCTGGAATTTTTTTTTTCTCATTTTGTCTGTCATAGTTGAAGTGTACCTATGATGAAAATTACAGGCCTCTCTCATATTTTTAAGTGGGAGAACTTGCACAATTGGTGGCTGACTAAATACTTTTTTGCCCCACTGTATACAGTACCAGTCAAAAGTTAGGACACACCTATTCATTCAAGGGTTTTCTTTATTTTGACTATTTTCTATATTGTAAAATAATAGTGAAAACATCAAAACTATAAAATAACACATATGGAATCACGTAGTAACCAAACAAGTGTTAAACAAATCAAAATATATTTTCTATTGTAGCCACCCTTTGCATAGCTTTGCACACTCTTGGCATTCTCTCAACCAGCTTCATGAGGATTGCTTTTCCAACCGTATTGAAGGAGTTCCCACATATGCTGAGCACTTGTTGGCTGATTTTCCTTCACTCTGCATTCCAACTCATCCCAAACCATCTCAATCTCAAGAGGTGGGGTGATTGTGGAGGCCAGGTCATCTAATGCATTACTCCATCACTCTCCTTCTTCTAATCCCTACACAGCCAAGTAAGACCCAGCACCACATTGGACAGTAGGTATGGGCTTCTTTTCTGCATCTTTCTTTTAACTCCACTGGTGTGCATGGCCAAAGACCTGGCCAAAGACCTCTACTTTTATGTCATCCTAAAAATGTAAACGCCTGGAGATTGCTAAACGGCATTGGAACTTGGATTGGAACCTGTGCAATGGTCAGATTACATAAAAATAGAGCTCTTTGGCCAAGCACACCAGTGGTGGGTTTGACTCCGAGTGGCACAGCGGTCTGAGGCACTGCATCTCAGTGCTGAGACCCTGACCTGTTCACCTGACGTGCTACCTTGTCCGGACTTTATTTATTTGTTTAACTCTCTCTCTCTACCGCACCTGCTGTCTCTAACTCTGAATGCTCGGCTATGAAAAGCCAACTGACATTTACTCCTGAGGTGCTGACCTGTTAAACCCTCTATCAATCAATCAAATGTATTCATAAAGCCCTTCATACATCAGCCGATATCACAAGGTGCTATACAGAAACCCAGCCTAAAACCCCAAACAGCAAGCAATGCAGATGTAGAAGCACGGTGGCTAGGAAAAACTCCCTAGAAAGGCCAGAACCTAGGAAGAAACCTAGAGAGGAACCAGGCTGTGAGGGGTGTTCAGTCCTCTTCTGGCTGTGACGGGTGAAGATTATGGCCAAGGTGTCCAAGATGTTCAAACGTTCATAGATGACCAGCAGGGTCAATTAATAATAATCAGGGGGTGCAACAGGTCAGCACCTCAGGAGCTAACCACTGTGATGATTATTATTATTTGACCCTGCTGGTCATTATGAACATTTGAACAACTTGGCCATGTACTGTTATAATCTCCACGCAGCACAGCCAGAAGAGGACTGGCCACCCCTCACAGCCTGGTTCCTCTCTAGGTTTCTTCCTAGGTTCTGGCCTTTCTTGGGAGTTTTTCCTAGCCACCGTGCTTCTACATCTGCATTGCTTGCTGTTTGGGGTTTTAGGCTGGTGTAAAAATGGCTTCATGAACATATTTGATTTGATTAGAGGCATCACTACAGGTTCGAATCCAGGCTGTATCACAACCGGCCGTGATTGGGAGTCCCATAGGGCGGCGCACAATTGGCACAGCGTCGTCCGGGTTTGGCCATCATTGTAAATAGGTCAGTTAATAATTTGTTCTGAACTGACTTGCCTGGTTAAATAAAGGTTAAATAAAACAATATGAGCCCGTGGCCGTTTGTGTGTGTGTGTGTGTGTGTACCTTGGGGACATAGCAGTATATGATACCGTGGCGGTCGTCGACGATCAGGTGATCCAGCTCCCTGTTGGGGATGTCGTCAAACGAACGGTTCTTTCCCGGAAAAGCCAGGTCATCACCATGGTGACAGAGGTCATGGAGACGCTGCCGCCTTCTCTCCTGAAAAGAGAGAGAGTGGGGAGAGAGCGGAGGGGGGAGAGAGCGAGAGGCATGAAAACAAGAGTGAGAGGTGAGAGAGAGAAACAAATTTGACCCCAATAACTACTGTGGGATATTTGTCAACAGCAACCTTGGGAAAATCCTCTGCATTGAGCAAATGTCAAATTGTATTTTTTTACCAAATTACTGTATGATAGACCACGTACTCACCCTGCATACCCTAATTAACAAACAAACTAACTAAAAGAAAGGCAAAGTCTTCTCATGCTTTGTTGATTTCAAAAAATATTTGACTCAATTTGGTATGAGGGCCTGCTATACAAATTGATGGACAGTGGTGTTGGGGGTAAAACATACGACATTATAAAATCTATGTACACAAAAAACAAGTGTGCAGTTAAGATTGGCAAAAAAAAAACATTTCTTTCCACAGGGTTGTGGAGTGAGACAGGGATGCAGCTTGAGCCCCACCCTCTTCAACATATATATCAAGGAATCGGTGAGGGCACTAGAACAGTCTGCAACCGGCCTCACCCTACTAGAATCTGAAGTCAAATGTCTACTGTTTGCTGATGATCTGGTGCTCCTGTCCCCAAACAAGGAGGGCCTACAGCAGCACCAAGATCTTCTGCACAGATTCTGTCAGACCTGGGCCCTGACAGTAAATCTCAGTAAGACAAAAATAATGGTGTTCCAAAAAAGGTCCAGTTACCAGGACCACAAATAAAAATTCCATCTAGACACCGTTGCCCTAGAGCACACAAAAAACTATACACAACTCGGCCAAACATCAGTGCCACAGAGCTGTGATCGATCTGAGAGACAAGGCAAGAAGAGCCTTCTATACCATAAAAAGGAACATACCATTTAAAATCCCAATTAGGATCTGGCTAAAAATACTCGAATCATGTTATAGAACCCATTGCCCTTTATGGTTTTGAGGTATGGGGTCCGCTCACCAACCAAGAATAAACTAAATGAGACAAACACCAAATTGAGACATGCATGCAGAATTCTGCAAAAACATCCTCTGTGTACAAAGTAAAACATGCAGAGTAATGTATGCAGAGCAGAATTAGGCCGATACCTGCTAATTATCAAAATCCAGAAAAGAGCTGTTAAATTCTACAACCACCTAAAAGGAAGCAATTCCCAAACCTTCCATAACAAAGCCATCACCTACAGAGAGATGAATCTGGAGAAGAGTCCCCTAAGCAAGCTGGTTCTGCGACTCTGTTCATAAACACAAACACAAACAGACCCCACTGAGTCCCAGGACAGCAACACAATTAGACCCAATCATGAGAAAACAAAAAGATAATTACTTGAGACATTGGAAAGAATTAACAAAAAAACTGAGCAAACTGGAATGCTATTTGGTCCTAAACAGAGAGCACCGTGGCAGAATACCTGACCACTGTGACTGACACAAACTTAAGGAAAGCTTTGACTATGTACAGACTTAGAGAGCATAGCCTTGCTATTGAGAAAGGACGCCATAGGCAGACCTGGCTAGCAAGAGAAGACAGGCTATGTGCACACTGCCCACAAAATGAGGTGGAAACTAAGCTGCACTTCCTAACCTCCTGCCCAATGTATGACCATATTAGAGACACATATTTCCCTCAGATTAAACACAGACCTACAAAGAATTAAAAAACAAACCCAATTTTGATAAACTCCCATATTTACTCGGTGAAATACCAGTGCGCCATCACAGCAGCAAGATGTGTGACCTGTTGCCACAAGAAAAGGGAAACCAGTGAAGAACAAACACATTTAAGTTTGATTTATTTTCCCTTTTGTACTTTAACTATTTGCAAGTGATAAGACATTTGAAATGTCTTTATTCTTTTTAACTTTTGTGAGTGTAATGTTTTCTGTAAATTTGTATTGTTTATTTCACTTTTGTTTATTATCTACTTCACTTGCTTTGGCAATGTAAACAGATGTTTTCCCATGCCAACAGAGCCCTTACATTGAATTGCATTGAGAGGGAGGGTTAGGATTACCTGTCCTAGTCGTTTCTCGGGGTCGATGGGCGTCAGATGGACTTTCCACTCCCTCCGGGGAACGTACCGCTCCTCAGCGTGCTCTGATTGGTTGGCAGAGTCTGGGGGGGCGGAATCTGTAGGATCATTGGTTCCCTCCAGGAACTGGTTTACGAAGGCATTGATGTCAGAGAGGAAGGAGGGGGTTGGGTGTGTGGGGGAGTGGTGAGGGGCGGGCCGGGGGGAGAGGGGGGGCAGGTAGAGGTGAGAGGCTCCAACGTCGTCCCAGTAGAGAATAATCAACAGGATCATAAAGACTGAACCCAGAACCAGAGAGACACGGAACCACCTCCACTTCCCCATGTTGACACCCTTAACACAAGTAGCAGAGAACATAGACTGTTACACAAACACTGTTACACAAACACACTAGAGGTCGACCCATTAATCGAAATGGCCGATTAATTAGGGCCAAATTTCAAGTTTTCATAACAATCGGGAATCTGCATTTTTGGACGCCGATTATGGCCGATTACATTGCACTCCACGAGGAGACTGCGTGGCAGGCTGACTACCTGTTACACGAGTGCAGCTAGGAGCCAAGGTAAGTTGCTAGCTAGCATTAAACGTATCTTATAAAAAACGATCAATCTTCACAACTACACATGGTTGATGATATTACTAGTTTATCTAGCTTGTCCTGCGTTGTATATAATCGATGCGGTGCCTGTTAATTTAGCATCAAATCACAGCCTACTTTGCCAAACGGGGGATGATTTAACAAGCGAATTCACGAAAAAAGCACTGTCGTTGCACCAATGTGTGCCTAACCATAAACATCAATGCCTTTCGTAAAATCAATACACAAGTATATATTTTTAAACCTGCATATTTTGTTCATATTGCCTGCTAACATGAATTTATATTAACTAGGGAAATAGTGTCACTTCTCTTGCATTCTGTGCAAGCAGAGTCAGGGTAAATGCAGCAATTTGGGCTGCCTGGCTTGTTGCGAACTGTGTGAAGACCATTTCTTCCTAACAAAGACCGTAATTAATTTGACAGAACATAATTATGACATAACATTAAAGGTTGTGCAATGTAACAGCAATATTCAGACTTAGATAAAATACGGAACGGTTCCGTCTTTCACTGAAATCATTTATGTTTTGTTTTCAAAATGATAGTTTCCGGATTTGACCATATTAATGACCTAAGGCTCGTATTTCTGTGTGTTGTTATAATTAAATCTATGATAGAGCAGTCTGACTAAGTGGTGGTAGGCAGCAGCAGGCTCGTAAGCATTCATTCAAACAGCACTTTCCTGCGTTTGCCAGCAGCTCTTCGCTGTGCTTCAAGCATTGAGCTGTTTATGACTTCAAGCCTGTCAACTCCCGAGATTAGGCTGGCAATACTATAGTGCCTATAAGAACATCCAATAGTCAAAGGTATATGAAATACAAATGGTATAGAGAGAAATAGTCCTATAATAACTACAACCTTGTCGTATTGATGAGACCAAGGCGCAGCGTGATATGAATACATACTTATTTTAATAAAGAAAGAACACTAAACAAAATAACCGTGACGCTCTATAAACCGAGTGCTGACAGGCAACTACACATAGACAATAACTCACAAAACCAAAATGGAAAATGGCAACCTAAATAGGATCCCCAATCAGAGACAACGATAAACAGCTGCCTCTGATTGGGAACGAATTCAGGCCACCATAGACCTACATTTACCTAGACATACCAAAACCCCATAGATGTACAAAAACCCTAGACAAGACAAAAACACACATAGCACCCTCGTCACATTCTGACCTAACCAAAATAATAAAGAAAACAAAGATAACTAAGGTCAGGGTGTAACAAAACCTAAAACTTTTTCCCTGGGAATATTGAAGACTCATGTTAAAAGGAACCACCAGCCTTCATATGTTCTCATGTTCTGAGCAAGGAAGTGAAACGTTAGCTTTCTTACATGGCACATATTGCACTTTTACTTTCTTCTCCAACACTTTGTTTTTGCATTATTTAAACCAAATTGAACATGTTTCATTATTTATTTGAGACTAAATTGATTTTATTGATGTATTATATTAAGTTAGAATAAAAGTGTTCATTCAGATTTGTTGTAATTGTCATTAATACAAATATATATATAAAAATCGTCCGATTAACCGATATCGGCTTTTTTTCGTCCTCCAATAAATCGGTATCGGCGTTGAAAAATCAGAATCGGTCGACCTCTAAAACACACACACTGAATTCAGGACTTGTGAAATTAATAATTTAATTAATTTATCCAAATAATTTAACCTTCTTTTTGCTGGTCTGGCTTTCAAGTTTGTCTATGAAAATGCCCTTTTTTTATTATCACAATTAAAACCAGAATCATGCTTAATGCACATTCACTAATAATGACTCACTTCACGTAGCAGACATTATAGAAAATTACCAAAGATCTCATAAACAATCTCTCAAGCACAAGCCTAGGTGCTAGTGCAGGGGTGGGCAATTCCAGTCCTCAGGGCCTGATTGGTATCAGTTTTGTCCCAGCTAACACACCTAACTCCAATAATGACCTAATCATGAGAAAAAGTCGCTAACTATAGTGACAAAGTTGCTAAATATAGGGACAAAGTCATTGGAAGGGTCTGAAAAGTTGCTAAATATAGGGACAAAGTAACTAAATATAGCGACAAAGTAACAAAATATAGCGACAAAGTAACAAAATATAGGGACAACGTATCAAAATATAGGGACAAAGTAACTAAATATAGGGACAAGTCATTACAAATAGCGCCAAAGTAACTAAATGTAGGGACAAGTCATTACATATAGCGGCAAAGTAACTAAATATAGCGACAAAGTAACTAAATATAGGGACAAAGTAACTAAATATAGGGACAAAGTCACTGGAAGGGTCTGAGAAGTCACTAAATATAGGAACAAAGTAACTAAATATAGGGACAAAGTAACAAAATATAGGGACAAAGTAACAAAATATAGGGACAAAGTCATTGGAAGGGTCTGAAATGTTGCTAAATATAGGAACAAAGTAACTAAATATAGGGACAAAGTAACTAAATATAGGGACAAAGTCATTGGAAGGGTGTGAAATGTTGCTAAATATAGGAACAAAGTAACTAAATATAGGGACAAAGTAACTAAATATAGGGACAAGTCATTACATTAGCAGCACTGGTAAGAATTGTTAGTGCCAGTTGCTATCAAACGGAGCACAGCCATTGGTTCCCCAACATTCTGGGCAGTGCTTAGCGAAAGGTCAGCTGAATGTAAAATAGGCCTACAGTATCAGTTCAAATGAACTGTCTGGGAAAGGAGATGGTGTGATCACTTTGGCCGCTCATGATAACATTGTTGCACTGATGCATTGCAAATAGTTGCACAGGACAGACAGAGAGATGAGCACAGTGTAAAAGAAGACCCAAAAGAATTGGCAGCATTAGAATAATGGAAATCACTTGCAAACCACTGCAGCAACAAGACAAGCAATGACATGCTGTAAAAGATGCGCAGGATAAACAGCATGTTTCATTAAATCTACTCGAGCAGTCTTTATCAAACCCAGGTATGTGGACCGGCGCCGGTCCATGGAGGAATGCTTGTCGGTCTGCAGAATATTTGTCTTGAATATGTTTGGGGGGTTATTTGGTCCACGGCATATATTTGACTCTTGCCCTAGGACCACTTGCGAAGTATAGCAACACCAAATACACACACACACAAGCTAGCCCTGCTCCACAGTCTGCATGCTCTCTGGCCGTGTCTAGACTTGACAGTTCATGCAGCTTTTGTATTCTGATCATTGAATTCCGACACGTCATGGATCTGCACCTACATTTAAATGTGTCTACTTTGTCCACATTGTGTCCAGATTCCCTTGACTGAAATGCCAGTATGCATTCTGCAAACAGTGGAACAGGCTAAATCTGATAATAACACGACAACCTGATAGCAGTTGCCCACTATCCAGCTAACTTATGTAGCTAGACAGCCAGCTAGCAAAGCTAAAGAGACACGCTAGGAATGGATTTCCTCCAACGTTTAATGGAAAAAGGTGCCTCGCTCCCAAAACACGTTTTCTGGAGATTTGTGGGTGAAGTACTGATAACGTCTCCCACTGTATGTGCTTTCGGCAGCCTGATAGTCCAGACTGAGGAGAAATCCGCACATAATGCATCCCTGACCACCTCCCGGAGTGGTCACCCAGATATGAACACAATCAGACTTTTGTGCATCTAGACTTGTCTTTTCAATGCGATCTTCGTATTCTGTTAGCAGAAGTCGCATGTAAGTGTCAAGCGTAGACACCCAGCCTCTTTCTCCCTGGATTTGTTTCAAAGGAAAGCTGCCTACCAAAACCGGTCTGTGTGATATGTCAGACCTGCCTCAGCAACAATGCTATGAAGCCATAAAACATTTGCTGACATTTAGAAACAAAGCATCAACATCTCAAGGATAACATAGAGCTACAGAGCTACTATTTTTATTTCTTAACTGGTTATTGAAGCGCTCTTCCCATTCTCCATTCAAGTGCTTAGGTAATGGTAAGTAGGCTTCAGCGTGTCACACACCACTGCAATGAGCTGGAGGCAGAATGCATTTTAAAAACATACTTAATTGTGTGAAACCTTAACGTTTTACTTCAAATTATGAGGCACTTTGCTTCAAAGTAGCCGAGCCAAAATCCATTTCTATAAATGTGGAGGCATTTATTTTATGGCGGCAGGTGAGTGGAGCTGAGTCCAGCTGAGTGGATAAGAGCATTGGGCCAGTAACCGAAAGGTTGCTGGTTTGAATCCCCGAGCCAACTAGGTGAAAAACCTATGGATGTGCCCTTGAGCAAGGAACTTAACACTAATTGCTCTGGAAAAGAGCATCTGCTAAATGACTAAAATGTAAAAAAAATAAAAATAAAGATTTCCATATGACATTGAAACCAGTAACCTATTTCTCTCGTGTTTTATTAGTTTTCAAATACATTTGCTTTAATTTTACAGTAGCCAAAGGCACAATCCTAGTCATATTAGCATCCCATGCTAGTTGATGATAATCCTGGTCATATTAGCATCCCATGCTAGTTGATGATAATCCTGGTCATATTAGCATCCCATGCTAGTTGATGATAATCCTGGTCATATTAGCATCCCATGCTAGTTGATGATAATCCTGGTCATATTAGCATCCCATGCTAGTTGATGATAATCCTAGTCATATTAGCAATCTTCAAAGTGCATCGGAATTTGGTAAGAAGGACTTCATTGCATCCTGTAGTTGCATGTTCTGCCAAAATGAATTACCATAATGTAAATGTAATTCTGTCATTCTGAGCACTGTGGGTGAATTACCATAATGTAAACATTCTGAGCACTGTGGGTGAATTACCATAATGTAAATGTAATTCTGTCATTCTGAGCACTGTGGGTAAATTACCATAATGTAAATGTAATTCTGTCATTCTGAGCACTGTGGGTGAATTACCATAATGTAAATGTAATTCTGTCATTCTGAGCACTGTGGGTAAATTACCATAATGTAAATGTAATTCTGTCATTCTGAGCACTGTGGGTGAATTACCATAATGTAAACATTCTGAGCACTGTGGGTGAATTACCATAATGTAAATGTAATTCTGTCATTCTGAGCACTGTGGGTAAATTACCATAATGTAAATGTAATTCTGTCATTCTGAGCACTGTGGGTGAATTACCATAATGTAAATGTGATTCTGTCATTCTGAGAGCACTGTGGGTGAATTACCATAATGTAAATGTAATTCTGTCATTCTGAGCACTGTGGGTGAACTACCATAATGTAAATGTGATTCTGTGGGTGGATGCCATAATCAGATTACCAACCAATGCATATGGGTCCAGAGACACATTTTCCTAACGGAAACCCTGGTACGTACGCACACGCACACTAAGGACCTATAACCTATTACTACTAATAATAAAGGTTATGTGGCTGTCATTCCAATTATTATTATTTTTATCGATGTTTTACTAGTGATATTCTTCCTACTGTTCTTGCTATTGCAGTTGTTGTTGTTGCATCTGCCCCTCTCAGATAAAAATATAGTAATTACTATTCCATCTCTTCTGAAGTGTTCTCTGTGTTAAAACACAGAGCTTCACAGTTATTTTCCAACCATTCTAAATATGGAACTCTGCAGCTATAGTGTGTCACTTCCTCTTCCTGTAGAGATGTACACACACAATTCTGTAGTTAGAAGCAGAGGAGAGAAGAGGGAGGGGAGGAGAGGAGAGGAAGACAGGAGAGAGGAGAAGAGGAAGAGAGTGGAGAGATGAGAGGAGGGAGAGGAGGACAGGAGAGAGGGGAGGAGAGATGAGAGGAGGAGAGACAAAAGGAGGAGTGGAGAGGAAAGGAGGAGAGGAGGTTAAAGGGAGGAGAGGAGGGAGAGGAGGGCAGGAGAGGGGAGGGGAGGAGAGATGAGAGGAGGGAGAGGAGGACAAGGGAGAGGAAGGCAGGAGAGATGAGGAGAGATGAGAGGAGGAGAGATGAGGGGAGGAGAGAGGAGGGGAGGAGAGATGAGAGGAGGAGAGATGAGGAGAGGTGAGAGGAGGACAGGAGAGGAAAGGACTGGAGAGAGGAGGATAAAGGGAGGAAAGGAGAGTGGGGGAGAGGAGAGAGGGGAGGAGTCTGTATGCTCCAGGAAGAAATAAGACTATTAGTCCGATTCCTTCACTCACTGTTCCACACAACTCGCATAGGAAACATGGGACTGACACACACGTCTCACCTTCAGCTAGATGATATAAGAGCAGATGGGTTAGAGATTATGGTTAGGTTATGGGTTCAGATACACCGTTATTACAGCGGGGTTTAGTCACGTGCAGCAGCAGCAGCCCGGTTGGGTCTCGCGAATACAATGTCGCCTTTCACAGCGCAAGGCGAGGAGCGAACAGAACGGGCTTTACATCAGGAGCTGTTTAGAAACGGATTGAGCTGCGACTGATGAATATACATACTTCTAAGGGTGTGGGTTAGATGCATACACATGTTAGGGAAAGGAGATTCGGGCTGGGATGGAGAGAGGAAGGACAATTATCTGTGACTAGTTGCAGACCAGCGGTCTCTTCTCCTTACTCAGCCCTGTCAGACACCCTGTTTCCCAGCGGAGCGCAGCTCAGTGACACGGAGCTGTATCTCTCTGTACCATGTACTCTAACACTATCTATCATGACGTTAGAGACTCTTTATTACCGGAAACACAACTCACCTCCGCCAGGGTCTCGAGCTCTCCCCGTTCCCGCCGCGTCAGCTGAGATGCGCAAGCAGCTTATTTGTGTCCAGATCGAGAGGCTGTTCACAAAGCACGGAAACATCGCGAGAGTTTGTGCTCTGTTTCTACAGAGCGAGATGAATCAAAAGTATGGGGCCAATTGCATGTATTGAATTTAAAATAAATCATAAACTTGGAAAATAAAGTTGAAAATGTAAACATGATATTTGCAAGGAAAGGTGAAATAATGGATGTTGAAATCATTTTTTTTTGTATACTGTGGAGAAAGATGCTGGTATATGTATGTTTACTCAGCCAGCGGCGATTCATTTGCAGTCTGGACGCGGAGGGGTGAACATCTCCTGCTCTGACTGCTGCTCGAGGACTGGGCCACATGTGAGTGCTTTGGGACGTGGGTGGGGCCCATGGCAGCACCTGCTGCTCATTGAGAAGAGTAAGACGTCAGAGTCTCCAAAAGTCTCTAATAACACCAGAAAAAGTCGCTAGATTTGTCGCTATTTTGAAAATGTGTCCTTAGAGGGGTCTGAATACTCGCTAAATATAGCGACAAAGTCGCTAAGTTGGCAACAGTGCCTTGAAGTAATTGTTTCCCTTGCTCTGCAAAGGCCACACCTTTGTGGAGTGATAGGTAACGATGCTTCGAGGATGTTGATGTGTGCAGAGGGTCACAGGTATGGGTGAGGAGAGGGACGGAAACAAAACTGTTACACAGCATGAGAAGAGCTAGGGAATTGATGGGGGAACATGTGTCTGAGTTGAGAACTAGCACTGGACTGTAACTATGGGAATACATTATCGGAAATGCTACTCGATCGGCTGGTGTGTGGGATTAATGATGACAGGATACAAATACGCTTGTTATCAGAGCCTAATCTCACGTTTAAGAATGCAATCCTACTGTCCCTGGCCATGGAGTGCACATAGAAATGCTCTGGATTTGCAGGCAAGGGGCACGACTCTGTGTCATACAGTAAAACAGCTCTGAGCGCGCTGTGTTTCGAAGAAGGGAAAGCTGCGGGCAGCAGCCAATAGAGCCGGTTATCGTTGCAAAGGCAAACATGCCTCGTTTGACTGTAAATTCAAACATGAAAAGTGTTATGCATGTGGAATAATAGGACACCCCCATTAAACTCAACATGTACACAGGGGAGAAGATGACTATGATTGGAGTTGCTGATATTAAAGTGGAATATCAAGGACAAAATAAAAGTCTGTATCTCTTAGTATTGGAAGGAAATGGCCCCAGTTTACTAGGGAGAGGTTGGCTGGAGGAAATACAATTGAACTGGGATGAAATCAAACATGTCACCACAGAGACATTGACACTACAGCAGGTGGTTTCAAAGCATGAGTGTGTTTTCAAAGAAGAGCTAGAGACATTAAAATAGGTTCAAGCTACCATTCATGTTGCTGCAGATGCTACTCAAATCAAATGTATCTTCTTACATCAGCTGATATCTCAAAGTGCTGTACAGAAACCCAGCCTAAAACCCCAAACAGCAAGCAAAGCAGGTGTAAAGGGTTAGGGTTAGAGGGTTAGGGTTAGAGGGTTAGGGGGGGGGGTTAGGGTTAGGTTTCTAGTTTTGAGTCGGTTGATCCACTTCCATCTCTGACACGTGGAAACCGGAGGGGGGAAGGGAGGGGGTGCACTCCACATCATATGCGCGTAGGCCGGAGGGGTCCGGGCGCGGCCGGCCAAAGTAGTAGGCCCCATGGTTGCCCACTTGTAGATTAACCCGTTGGTTGGGTTTAAAGACTGTCTGTCTGTAGGGTTAGGTATGGTTTTTAGAATGGTTAAGGTTAGGGTTTGGGGTTAGGGTAAGATATGTTTTTTAGAATGGTTAAGCTTAGGGTAGGTCTGTCAACTCGACGTAGGATCAGGCAAAACCCTTGAGTTGCGTACCTTATGCAGGTCCGGTCCTCGGTTGGTTGCCATGTATCCATGTCGAGTGGTATGGTCATGATGTCTAGGTCCGCTATGTCAACGGAAGTGGAAAGCATAGTGCAACCTAGGAGTTTACTCTCTGTCGGATCCTTTTTTAGCTCCACGTTGTCTATGTATTTACTTCCGTGTTCGTCAGTCTTTTGGTCCTGGATGTTTTCAATCATGTGTGTAATTTGGAGTTATTCCCTTCCAGGATCCTAACTCTGAATTAACCCATGTCTAGTCGAATCCAGCTGGTCTGTATGGGTATACTCGGCGTGGGATCAGGCAAAACCATCGAGTTGCGTACCTTGTGCAGGTCCGGACCTCAGTTGGTTGCCATGTGTCCCTGTCAAGTGGTTTAGTCTTTAAACTACCAGTGGTTTGAGCAGACAAAAACCCAGACGGCGGGCCCTCTCTACGGTTGTCATGCATCCGCCCCTGGAGTCACGTCCTGTGTTTCGGTAGGTGTATGGAGGGTTTAGGATCAGGCAAATCTTCTCTGGCTTTCGTTGCCATGTGTCCATCCCCACCATCTCAGTCGTAGGTGATTCAGTGGTTTTGGGTGATAATGACCAGTGGAGTTACTCCCTTCCAGGATCGTAACGTTTCCAGAGGTATATCCTCCCTAGACAGTGAATTTGTTCGTAGTACAAGTAAAAAGGTGGTTCGGTTGTCCAGGCTTAGTGCCGCGGGGTAAAGAGTCCCCCAGTAAAAAATTGTTTTATTATTTATTATTATTATTTATTTATTTAATTATCCAATTCTCCGCCAGACGTAATCTGGGCACCCCAGGGATTACACGGCGGAAGCGAAACCTCCAGCAGCGCCTGACCCAAAAGCCCCACTTTTCGAGGACTTAACTGCCCCAACCCGCTAGGATGAAACACGCGCTACTGAACATACTGCCAATCCAATTCTAAACTGGGGTAGATGGTCGTTCAGCGCGGTACGTGAGTGTCCTGTTTTTGTGGGGCTGGGAGGGTTGAGCCGATTGGTCTGCCAACAGGACCCCGAGAGGTCCCGAAGGAGTCCGGTCTATCCATTTCCTCCTGTCTTCTTGCTTGGTGTATGGAAGAGCCTAATTGCTGAGGGTTTAAATCGCTGCGGCGGAGTCGCCAGGTCGGGGTCCCCCGAGTAAGTAGTTGGAGAAAAAAGTTCTCGTCCGTTGGGGGTGTTGGTGGGTGTCTACAAAAACGTTTTTTTTAGAAGGTTGGTGAAGTTTTTTTTTTTTTTTTGGTTGAATTTGGTCTATTTTATTGTTTCTTTTCGTCAAGGGTCCATGGTCATGGTAACCCCGAGTTCAAGAAACTAAACCCCCCCCCCCCCCCAAAAAAAATAAAAAATAAAAAAAAAAAATATATATATATATATATATATACATACACATACATACAGTGCCTTGCGAAATTATTCGGCCCCCTTGAACTTTGCGACCTTTTGCCACATTTCAGGCTTCAAACATAAAGATATAAAACTGTATTTTTTTTGTGAAGAATCAACAACAAGTGGGACACAATCATGAAGTGGAACAACATTTATTGGATATTTCAAACTTTTTTAACAAATCAAAAACTGAAAAATTGGGCGTGCAAAATTATTCAGCCCCTTTAAGTTAATACTTTGTAGCGCCACCTTTTGCTGCGATACCCCAAGCGACTTACAGCTGTTATGTCTCTATCAGTTTTGCACATCGAGAGACTGAAATTTTTTCCCATTCCTCCTTGCAAAACAGCTCGAGCTCAGTGAGGTTGGATGGAGAGCATTTGTGAACAGCAGTTTTCAGTTCTTTCCACAGATTCTCGATTGGATTCAGGTCTGGACTTTGACTTGGCCATTCTAACACCTGGATGTTTATTATTGAACCATTCCATTGTAGATTTTGCTTTATGTTTTGGATCATTGTCTTGTTGGAAGACAAATCTCCATCCCAGTCTCAGGTCTTTTGCAGACTCCATCAGGTTTTCTTCCAGAATGGTCCTGTATTTGGCTCCATCCATCTTCCCATCAATTTTAACCATCTTCCCTGTCCCTGCTGAAGAAAAGCAGGCTCAAACCATGATGCTGCCACCACCATGTTTGACAGTGGGGATGGTGTGTTCAGCTGTGTTGCTTTTACGCCAAACATAACATTTTGCATTGTTGCCAAAAAGTTCAATTTTGGTTTCATCTGACCAGAGCACCTTTTTCCACATGTTTGGTGTGTCTCCCAGGTGGCTTTTGGCAAACTTTAAACAACACTTTTTATGGATATCTTTAAGAAATGGCTTTCTTCTTGCCACTCTTCCATAAAGGCCAGATTTGTGCAATATACGACTGATTGTTGTCCTATGGACAGAGTCTCCCACCTCAGCTGTAGATCTCTGCAGTTCATCCAGAGTGATCATGGGCCTCTTGGCTGCATCTCTGATCAGTCTTCTCCTTGTATGAGCTGAAAGTTTAGAGGGACGGCCAGGTCTTGGTAGATTTGCAGTGGTCTGATACTCCTTCCATTTCAATATTATCGCTTGCACAGTGCTCCTTGGGATGTTTAAAGCTTGGGAAATCTTTTTGTATCCAAATCCGGCTTTAAACTTCTTCACAACAGTATCTCGGACCTGCCTGGTGTGTTCCTTGTTCTTCATGATGCTCTTTGCGTTTTTAACGGACCTCTGAGACTATCACAGTGCAGGTGCATTTATACGGAGACTTGATTACACACAGGTGGATTGTATTTATCATCATTAGTCATTTAGGTCAACATTGGATCATTCAGAGATCCTCACTGAACTTCTGGAGAGAGTTTGCTGCACTGAAAGTAAAGGGGCTGAATAATTTTGCACGCCCAATTTTTCAGTTTTTGATTTGTTAAAAAAGTTTGAAATATCCAATAAATGTTGTTCCACTTCATGATTGTGTCCCACTTGTTGTTGATTCTTCACAAAAAAAATACAGTTTTATATCTTTATGTTTGAAGCCTGAAATGTGGCAAAAGGTCGCAAAGTTCAAGGGGGCCGAATACTTTCGCAAGGCACTGCGTACATTCCCCCCTCTTTTTTTAAAATTTTTTTTTGTTGAGTAACGTGACAAAAGGTAAGTCTTTGAGAGTCCGTGGTCACGGTAACTCTATAGTGCTATTAGAGGCCTATTTTTGTGGTCTAAATGACCCCCTATTTTTTTTTTATATATATGGTATGTGGGGTGTGTAAGGTGCGGGTGTAGTGTATGTCCAGATGTTCCTCCGCTGTACGGGAAGCCTCAGTGGTGGTCCAGCCCGTGGTAGTGGTGTTGGTCCTGGAGGGGTTTAGGGAGGTCCGTCCTTGGTCCGTGAGTCTCGGTGGGATTCTTTGATGTCTACGTTGTGGTTATATTTTAGAGGTGGCTGCTGACCAAGGAATCCTTGAGGTTTTTGTTCCTTTTGAAGGCCAGGATGGGTATGTGATGAGGGAGTAGTTGTTTGGATTTGAATCTTTTTTTGGATGCGAGTAGCCACTCGGTAGCTGGGTGAGTTGTAGGTTGTGATGATGGGTATGATATGGTGGTTTCCTTTAGTTAGTCCCGTTCGTGTGTGTCCCTTGGTGTGTTGTTTGTTTTTTTGCAGCTCCGAGCGGGTGTATCCTCTGTTTTTGGTGAGGGCTTTGGAGAGGGTGCATGTGGCATTTGAGGTCTTGGGGTTGGGTGCATATCCTGCAGTACCTCAGAAACTGTGATTTTAGTATTCCTCTGCTGGTGTGCGGAGGATGGAAGCTGGTAGCATGCATAAGGGCGTGCGTGTCTGTTTACTTGAAGTACATTTTTGTGTCTAGTCTACCTTTCCCGATGAGGTTAGGTCCTTTGTAGGTGATGGTGTCCAAGAAGTATACTTCAGAGAGGTGGAGTACGTGTGTCAACTGGATGGAGGGGTGGTGGCTGTTGAGAATGGCGGTGAATTGTAGGAATTCTGCTGGGCCATGTTGCCATATGTCGTCAAGGTATCGGTAGAAGCGGAATGGTTTGAGTGGGCATAGTGGGTAAACAGTCTTTTCCCATTCCGCTAGGTAGATGTCTGCATATGCCGGTGAAAATCTTTTTCCCATGGCTACACCTTTTGTTTGTAGGTAGGTGTTGCCGTTGAATTCAAAGTCGTTGCGAGTAAGTGCCATTTCCAGGAGACGTAGGAGGTGGTCATCTGGTCTATCCGGTGAGGGGTATTTTTTTAGGTGGGCTCTGACCGCTGTAAATCCTGCTCCTAATTCAATGTTGGTGTAGAGGCTCTCGATGTCCATGGTGAATAAGAAGTCATCAGCGGTGACTGGTGTGTTGGCGATTTTGTTGAGGAAGTCGGGGGTATCTTTGAGGTAGCTGTTGTGTTTGGAAGCAAGAGGACGTAGGTGTACGTCTATCCATTGTGAGATGCTGTATGTTTCGCTTCCACAGCGAAGCAGATTATGGGTCTCCCCAGAGGTACTTCAAAAGGGAGAGGCCAAGAGGAGGGGTCTTTGTGAATTTTGGGGAGTAGATAGAAGCACCTACTCCTAGTGGGTGTATCCCCTATGAGGTAGTCTCGTTGCCTTTTGGGGATGTGGTTCTTCCGTTCCATTTGTATGAGTTCTCTTTTGATGAGTGCTGCAGATCGGAGGTAGATGGGTCCCTTTATTTTCTGGTAGAATTCCGTGTTTTGGAGTTGTCTTTCTACTTCGAGGATATATTGTTGGGTATCCCAGATGACAATGGCTGAGCCTTTACCCGCTGGTTTTATGATAATAGTTGGGTTGTTTTTTAGTTGTTTTAGCGCTGTGGTTTCCTCCTTCGTGAGGTTATTGGTGGGTTCCGGGGAGAAGGCAGAGGTGTTGAAGGTATCCCAGTCTTTATCCATAATTTATTTTATCAGTGGGGTAGGTCTTCATTTTGGGGGACCCATCTTGAGGGTGTGCGTAGCTGTGCTAGTTTATCTCTGTGGTCTGTGGTTTTGTGTGGTAGGGGTTCCCGCTGGTGAAAGAACATGGCTACTTTGAGTTTGTTGTGGTAGTTGTTGATTTCAGTTTGCAGTGTGTTGCGGGTGCTGTACCCGTTTTTGGTGGTAGGGATGTAGGTGAGGCCTTTGTGTAGGAGTTTGAGTTCCGTGGAGGTAGGGATGAATAAGCGTGATAGGTTGATCACCTGGGAGCCTTTAAGGACCGGAACTATGTCGGTAGATATTAAGGTAGGTGTAAGTGGAGCTCCCTTGGTTTCAGGGGTAGGTGTGTGCTTGTTGTCTCTCCAACTGGATGATCTGCTTATTTGGTGAGGGTTGTCCTGTGGTGGAGGGTAGGTTTTTGTTCGCATTTTATGTTTGGTAGGAAAGGATGGTGTTGTCTTCAGCGTGGGTATGTGTGTACTCCCCCTGGTCGGGGTAGGAGAGGTGATGTGCTATGTGGTGTGGTGTGTCCACCATTTCCATATGGCTGTGGCAGTCGTGGGGGTCCAGTGGAGGCAGTCCTGGAGGGTGTGGAATTTGGTGATGGGTAGAAGGGGGATGTGTGGGTGGTTTTTGATATATCTGTTAAGGGTGTCCAGATTGATTCTCTCCTCCAGTGGCATTTTTGGGGAGTGGTTGATCAGTGGGATGAATATATATGCTTTGGGGAAGGCTAGGGTGGACGTGTAGTAGAGGTTGGAGATGTTGGCGTGGTGTTGGGTGGCGTTCCCTTCCCTGTTATTGATCCTCTCCTTCGGCCTCAACTTGGTGACCAGGGGTTCTCCCTTGGGTAGGAGGAGTTTGATCATCCCTGTTGCGTGTTCGATTAGGGCTCCTGGGTAAGCTTCGATTTGGGTCTGGTCTGAGTGGATGAGGGGTAGTTTGCAGATGTTTGAATCGCCCATCATAAGGATGGTGCGGAGTGGTTTGATTCTCCAACTGCTTTTGTTTCCTTTGTGTGGGGTTCTCCTGAAGTGGCTGTTGTTGGCCATGTAGGGAGGTGTCAGTGCCGGTGGTGTCCTGGGGAGGTCTGAGGATGGGGTAGATGTCGTCGTGGGTACCGGGAGACCGGTCATGCTGGTAGAGGGTTGGGGGGTGGTAGTTGCCCTATCCGTGGGCTTGTGGTGTTTTAGTAGTTGCCTCCGTGATGGTGGGGGGGTCGCAGGATTGGTGAGGTCTCTTCCCCGGGTTTTGTAGAGTATTCCTGTGGTTTGGTGTTTTGTGGAGAGGAGGGATCTCTGCTCGTAGGGGTGTTTTTTTTTGTATGGAGGTGGCCTGAGTGTTGTCCTGGTGTAGGGTTGTGGATCGTGGGGTGGTGGCGAGGGTGTTAAGTTTTTCCACCTGTGAAGCTGCGTTCATGAGTGCCTCATCTTCGATGACGTTCAACTCCAACAGGTGCTGTGGGGATGGTGGTTGGTAGGGGTGTAGTGGTGAGAGTGGTGGTCCTGAGAGTGCGGGTGGATTGGTGGTTAACATCTGGAAGGTGGGGAGGTATGGGTCCGTGGCTGCCCATTTGTTGATGGTTTCTTCCCTGGGATTGGGGAGGATGGCCTGGGATTGGAGAGGATGGCGCTTCTTTTTCTGTGGTACGGGGCTGGTCAAGGATTTCCGTGGTTTGGGTAAGCCTTTGGGGATGTGCTGTGGCTGGGTTGTAACCTGTTCCAGCTGATTTTTATGGCATTCCACCCTGGTTTGGTTATGGGATGGCATAGAAAGATCAGAGGCCACCTTAGCACTCTGCCTCGGCTCCTTTCCCTCAATCACCCTGGTCAGGGTATGATCTTGGGTTAGGTTAGGAGGGTTTGTGTTCCCTGAAGGGAGCCCTCCCTGTGCCACCCTGGTCAGGGTATGGCTGAGTCTCTGGGTCCCCAGGTATGGTGGGGGTAAGCCGCTTTCTGTGAGAGGGTGCCTTGGTCTGTAGTGTTGGGTTGGGGAATTTTTTTTCCCTGGGGTGGTGGTTGGACGTAGGATCCCGAAGGGAGGGGGTAGATGCCTTTTGGGATGGGTTCCGTTCTGATGTGAGGCGTCTGTTGGTTCGTGGAGGAGGTGGGGTGCTCCTGGTGTGTTTTGTTTGTGTGGCTCCCTCGTGCTCGTCCTGGTTGTTGGGTTGGCTGAAGGTAAGCGGGGGCTTAAATTGGCTCAGGTCTCTGGTTGGCCGATACCCGTAGAAGTTGGGGAGTGAGTCTCTAATATCCTGTAGGAGGCGATCCAGGAGTGGTCCGCTGAGGAGCTTCTGGGCCCAAAGAATACCTAGGTACCAGGTTTCCTGCCAGTCGGAGCATGATGGTGTGTTACAGAGTAAGGCGTAGGTTTTGGCTACCTCCTCCCTGTAGTGCTGTTGTAGGATCTGGTGGTTGGATTCTATCCAGAGTGAGGAGGCCAAGGAGAGTGCCGTCAGTGTGGTGTCAGATGCTCCTGACGGGGTGAAAGCTGCCGTGAGTATTCTGGCTTTGTGGATACATCCGGGAGGTAGGTTGCTACCTGAGAGGTAGTAGCTAATGGCCTCTAAATGGTGTCTGGCTCTGATGAGCTTGGAGAGTGTCCGTGCTGTGGCGTTAAGGCTGGTAGAGGTCTGTGGTGCCCTGATGGTGTAATGTAGTGTTGATGGGTCAGTGGTTGGTGAGACCAGGTTGTCCCGGGGGCTCGGAGTGGTGGTAGTGGGGACCTGCTGCTCCGCTGGTTTGGCAGTACTTCTGGGGGTGGAGCAAAGTGTCGAGGTATCGGTCCTGTGGTGCTGGGTAGGTGGGGGTTTCGGGCTTAGCTGGGTGTGCTGTATAGCCGGGTCCGTAGGTTGGGTCCGGACAGTAGGGTGTCTGTAGATTGGTTTGAGGCGAGTGTGGGTACTCCAGGTGTGTGGCTTCAGTGTATGATGTCCATCGCTGTGGTCGTGGGGTTTTGGGGTATCTGGGGTGGAGAGGAGTCTGTGGTGGGTGTGGCTCCTAGGTATCCCTCCGGTGTGTCCGGGCCTGTAGAAGGTGGACCGGTGCTTGGTTGGACTGTCCCTGTGTAAGGGATTGTGTTTCGGGTGGTCCGTGTGCCTCCTAGGTCGCCTTTGGAGTGGTTTGTGGTGGTGTTGTTCTGTGGGGAGGGGGGGATCTGTGTCCTGTAGGTCTCCTGGAGGTCCTGGAGTTGGATGGTGTGAGGTAGGCTGTAGGGTTTCTCCACGCATCGCGCAGACAGAAACAAACATCTTTCTGGTAAGAAGAGGGGCGGCGGCGTATGCCTTATGGCTAACGTGACATGGTGTGATGAAAGAAACATACAGGAACTCAAATCCTTCTGTTCACCTGATTTAGAATTCCTCACAATCAAATGTAGACCGCATTATCTACCAAGAGAATTCTCTTCGATTATAATCACAGCCGTATATATCCCCCCCCAAGCAGACACATCGATGGCTCTGAATGAACTTTATTTTACTCTTTGCAAACTGGAAACCATTTATCCGGAGGCTGCATTCATTTTAGCTGGGGATTTTAACAAAGCTAATCTGAAAACAAGACTCCCTAAATTTTATCAGCATATCGATTGCGCAACCAGGGGTGGAAAGACCTTGGATCATTGTTACTCTAACTTCCGCGACGCATATAAGGCCCTGCCCCGCCCCCCTTTCGGAAAAGCTGACCACGACTCCATTTTGTTGATCCCTGCCTACAGACAGAAACTAAAACAAGAGGCTCCCACGCTGAGGTCTGTCCAACGCTGGTCCGACCAAGCTGACTCCACACTCCAAGACTGCTTCCATCACGTGGACTGGGACATGTTTCGTATTGCGTCAGACAACAACATTGACGAATACGCTGATTCGGTGTGCGAGTTCATTAGAACGTGCGTTGAAGATGTCGTTCCCATAGCAACAATTAAAACATTCCCTAACCAGAAACCGTGGATTGATGGCAGCATTCGCGTGAAACTGAAAGCGCGAACCACTGCTTTTAATCAGGGCAAGGTGTCTGGTAACATGACCGAATACAAACAGTGCAGCTATTCCCTCCGCAAGGCTATCAAACAAGCTAAGCGTCAGTACAGAGACAAAGTAGAATCTCAATTCAACGACTCAGACACAAGAGGCATGTGGCAGGGTCTACAGTCAATCACGGACTACAGGAAGAAATCCAGCCCAGTCACGGACCAGGATGTCCTGCTCCCAGGCAGACTAAATAACTTTTTTGCCCGCTTTGAGGACAATACAGTGCCACTGACACGGCCTGCAACGAAAACATGCGGTCTCTCCTTCACTGCAGCCGAGGTGAGTAAGACATTTAAACGTGTTAACCCTCGCAAGGCTGCAGGCCCAGACGGCATCCCCAGCCGCGCCCTCAGAGCATGCGCAGACCAGCTGGCCGGTGTGTTTACGGACATATTCAATCAATCCCTATACCAGTCTGCTGTTCCCACATGCTTCAAGAGGGCCACCATTGTTCCTGTTCCCAAGAAAGCTAAGGTAACTGAGCTAAACAACTACCGCCCTGTAGCACTCACTTCCGTCATCATGAAGTGCTTTGAGAGACTAGTCAAGGACCATATCACCTCCACCCTACCTGACACCCTAGACCCACTCCAATTTGCTTACCGCCCAAATAGGTCCACAGACGATGCAATCTCAACCACACTGCACACTGCCCTAACCCATCTGGACAAGAGGAATACCTATGTGAGAATGCT
>NW_023493684.1:655000-657500 GCF_013265735.2 Oncorhynchus mykiss
TAGGGTTAGGGTTAGGGTTAGGGTTAGGGTTAGGGTTAGGGTTAGGGTTAGGGTTAGGGTTAGGGTTAGGGTTAGGGTTAGGGTTAGGGTTAGGGTTAGGGTTAGGGTTAGGGTTAGGGTTAGGGTTAGGGTTAGGGTTAGGGTTAGGGTTAGGGTTAGGGTTAGGGTTAGGGTTAGGGTTAGGGTTAGGGTTAGGGTTAGGGTTAGGGTTAGGGTTAGGGTTAGGGTTAGGGTTAGGGTTAGGGTTAGGGTTAGGGTTAGGGTTAGGGTTAGGGTTAGGGTTAGGGTTAGGGTTAGGGTTAGGGTTAGGGTTAGGGTTAGGGTTAGGGTTAGGGTTAGGGTTAGGGTTAGGTTAGGGTTAGGGTTAGGGTTAGGGTTAGGGTTAGGGTTAGGGTTAGGGTTAGGGTTAGGGTTAGGGTTAGGGTTAGGGTTAGGGTTAGGGTTAGGGTTAGGGTTTAGGGTTAGGGTTAGGGTTAGGGTTAGGGTTAGGGTTAGGGTTAGGGTTAGGGTTAGGGTTAGGGTTAGGGTTAGGGTTAGGTTAGGGTTAGGGTTAGGGTTAGGGTTAGGGTTAGGGTTAGGGTTAGGGTTAGGGTTAGGGTTAGGGTTAGGGTTAGGGTTAGGGTTAGGGTTAGGGTTAGGGTTAGGGTTAGGGTTAGGGTTAGGGTTAGGGTTAGGGTTAGGGTTAGGGTTAGGGTTAGGGTTAGGGTTAGGGTTAGGGTTAGGGTTAGGGTTAGGGTTAGGGTTAGGGTTAGGGTTAGGGTTAGGGTTAGGGTTAGGGTTAGGGTTAGGGTTAGGGTTAGGGTTAGGGTTAGGGTTAGGGTTAGGGTTAGGGTTAGGGTTAGGGTTAGGGTTAGGGTTAGGGTTAGGGTTAGGGTTAGGGTTAGGGTTAGGGTTAGGGTTAGGGTTAGGGTTAGGGTTAGGGTTAGGGTTAGGGTTAGGGTAGGGTTAGGGTTAGGGTTAGGGTTAGGGTTAGGGTTAGGGTTAGGGTTAGGGTTAGGGTTAGGGTTAGGGTTAGGGTTAGGGTTAGGGTTAGGGTTAGGGTTAGGGTTAGGGTTTAGGGTTAGGGTTAGGGTTAGGGTTAGGGTTAGGGTTAGGGTTAGGGTTAGGGTTAGGGTTAGGGTTAGGGTTAGGGTTAGGGTTAGGGTTAGGGTTAGGGTTAGGGTTAGGGTTAGGGTTAGGGTTAGGGTTAGGGTTAGGGTTAGGGTTAGGGTTAGGGTTAGGGTTAGGGTTAGGGTTAGGGTTAGGGTTAGGGTTAGGGTTAGGGTTAGGGTTAGGGTTAGGGTTAGGGTTAGGGTTAGGGTTAGGGTTAGGGTTAGGGTTAGGGTTAGGGTTAGGGTTAGGGTTAGGGTTAGGGTTAGGGTTAGGGTTAGGGTTAGGGTTAGGGTTAGGGTTAGGGTTAGGGTTAGGGTTAGGGTTAGGGTTAGGGTTAGGGTTAGGGTTAGGGTTAGGGTTAGGGTTAGGGTTAGGGTTAGGGTTAGGGTTAGGGTTAGGGTTAGGGTTAGGGTTAGGGTTAGGGTTAGGGTTAGGGTTAGGGTTAGGGTTAGGGTTAGGGTTAGGGTTAGGGTTAGGGTTAGGGTTAGGGTTAGGGTTAGGGTTAGGGTTAGGGTTAGGGTTAGGGTTAGGGTTAGGGTTAGGGTTAGGGTTAGGGTTAGGGTTAGGGTTAGGGTTAGGGTTAGGGTTAGGGTTAGGGTTAGGGTTAGGGTTAGGGTTAGGGTTAGGGTTAGGGTTAGGGTTAGGGTTAGGGTTAGGGTTAGGGTTAGGGTTAGGGTTAGGGTTAGGGTTAGGGTTAGGGTTAGGGTTAGGGTTAGGGTTAGGGTTAGGGTTAGGGTTAGGGTTAGGGTTAGGGTTAGGGTTAGGGTTAGGGTTAGGGTTAGGGTTAGGGTTAGGGTTAGGGTTAGGGTTAGGGTTAGGGTTAGGGTTAGGGTTAGGGTTAGGGTTAGGGTTAGGGTTAGGGTTAGGGTTAGGGTTAGGGTTAGGGTTAGGGTTAGGGTTAGGGTTAGGGTTAGGGTTAGGGTTAGGGTTAGGGTTAGGGTTAGGGTTAGGGTTAGGGTTAGGGTTAGGGTTAGGGTTAGGGTTAGGGTTAGGGTTAGGGTTAGGGTTAGGGTTAGGGTTAGGGTTAGGGTTAGGGTTAGGGTTAGGGTTAGGGTTAGGGTTAGGGTTAGGGTTAGGGTTAGGGTTAGGGTTAGGGTTAGGGTTAGGGTTAGGGTTAGGGTTAGGGTTAGGGTTAGGGTTAGGGTTAGGGTTAGGGTTAGGGTTAGGGTTAGGGTTAGGGTTAGGGTTAGGGTTAGGGTTAGGGTTAGGGTTAGGGTTAGGGTTAGGGTTAGGGTTAGGGTTAGGGTTAGGGTTAGGGTTAGGGTTAGGGTTAGGGTTAGGGTTAGGGTTAGGGTTAGGGTTAGGGTTAGGGTTAGGGTTAGGGTTAGGGTTAGGGTTAGGGTTAGGGTTAGGGTTAGGGTTAGGGTTAGGGTTAGGGTTAGGGTTAGGGTTAGGGTTAGGGTTAGGG